>NC_092508.1:88695969-88998999 GCF_047511675.1 Marmota flaviventris
TAAGAAAAAGTCTTGGAAAAAGAAAAGTAAAGGAGACTTCTGGTCCTTTCACTGCCACAAGAAACAGACAAAATGCAGAAAACTACTCCCTCAAAGAGCAGCTCACAAGCTAGCAGAGGATTGCATTCAGACAAATCCACCTCTGATGGTCCAGGTGGAGGGGCGTTCCTGATTTGCAATAGGTACGATATAAAAATGTAATGGTTCCTCTGTAATTATAAATACTAGAGTCTAATATGTAGGCCTTTCACTAGTTCATGGCAGTTGTATTTTTCCGTTAAAATAAGCTGCCTTTTTGTTATTCCATATTTTTGTCATATTATGATTAATCTAGTCACAGAAAATTGAAAATTGATTGCAATTCGGTGTTCCTAGAATACAGACCACAGAAAACAGTAATCTGGTGATGGAAAATTAAGCAGGCATCTAATGTTGTTGGCCTTTGTCTCATGTTAAAGGGTTGGGCAGGAGGAAGCCTTTAATTTGTTTTGTTTTTGTGGTACTAGGGATTGAACCCAGGGGTACCCTACCCCTGAGCTTCATCCACAAGCCTTTTTACTTTTTATTTTGAAACAGGGTCTCACTAAGTTGCCAAGGCTGGCTTCAAAATTGTGATCCTCCTGCCTTAGTCTCCCAAGTCACTGGAATTGCAGGCATGTGCCACCAGGACCAATTAACGAAAAGGCTTAGAGACACTCCTGCCTTAGTCTCCCAAGTCACTGGAATTGCAGGCATGTGCCACCAGGACCAATTAACGAAAAGGCTTAGAGACAGAGCAGTGTGCTCACATTTACCTTCCAGAAAGATCACTTTGGTATTTCTTGAGCAATGATAGTCAGGAACCTGGGAAGTTATGAAACACAGAACTAAAGAGTTTCTGTACAATGCATCCCTGGGATAAGAAGGGTAAAAAGTTAAGAGAGTTTTCTCAGGTTAGACTGGGCTTGGGAGAGACAATGAAGTTGGGAAGGGAGGAAAAAGATGACTGATATTTACCTCAGATGAGAGGATCTTCATCCTCTCATACAAGGAAAAAGAAGCATAATTAGGAAAGAAGCAATAATTAGGAAAAATAAAATGAGTTTTACTTTGGTGTTGTAGAGATGGTTTCATTACATTCAGGTAGAAATGTGTTTTATGCAGTTAGATATAAGGAGTGAAGATTAAGGGATGGATAGTTATACATAAAATGGGCATTTCCCACTCTCTACCAAATCCCTAATCTACAGATACCATCTGAAGCCCTTTGGCTATTTGTTTGGATAGGTTTTGTCATGCTTCATGATTTTTTAAAAGTTGTGGTTATTGTTTGACTTGATATCATGGAATCTGGAGCTGCAGCTCTCACAAGCCCTCTCCTCAGCATGCATTTTTCCTGAAATTCTCTGAGTTTCAGCTTCTGTATGGAACCTTCATCTCTAGATTTGTTGCTATCATCTTTGGAATCTATGAACCATCCTATCATCACATTGGAGGTTTCTTTTCTGCCTGTCTTTTCTTCCTAGGTACCACATGCTCTTCCACAGACTACTGTTATTAAGTTTTAGTGAAGTCAAGCTTCCAGGAGCTTTCTGAGAAACAGTGCTGATGAATTTACAGACAATGTTGTCTTAAATGTCTTGTTCTATACTTTAAATTGATTAATTGTTTATGGAGATCTGTGTTGGAAATTATTTTGATCAGTTGATTGTCTTCTCAATTTTAATGTGCAGATAAGAAGTCTAATGCTATTCTTCTACTTTATCTTTTGATCATTCACCATTTTTTTCCTCTGTGAAAAAATTTAGAATCATTTATTTGCCCTCTTTATTCTAGCATTTTATGATACTGTGTGTCCCTTTTCTTCCTTCATACCTGGAATATATATGGCTATTTCAGTCTAAATTCTCAGGTCCTTCAATTCTGAAAACCAATGTTGTGTCCTTGATAGTTTTTCTCTATTTCTCAATTTTCTCTTTCTAAATTCATGTAACTCAGACAGTTAAACTTCATCTTCTGTTTCTTGTTTCCCTTCTTTTAAAAAAAATTTTCTTTGAGGATTCCTTCAAATATAAACTTTTATCACAATTTATATTTCAACTCTAAAGCTTTTAATTTCCAAAGGTTCAAATTTTAGTTTCTTTAAATTGTCTTTATATCTTACTATTGCTCCAAGCATGTGATTTCTGTTGTCTGGGTAAGGCTATTCATTCATTTTAATTTTGTTTTATTTTATTTTCAATTTTTGCTGGTGCTTCTGTTTTCTTTGAATATTATTCTTGTTTTCCTGTTAGTTTGTTTAGTTTTGCCTCTTGGTTATAATACAGTTGTTATGGTTTGTATACAGTTTGGATGTTCCCAAAGTGTCCAACATGATTGGAGGTCTGGTCCCTTAGGGTAGTGATATTGAAAGGTACTATGAATTATGCTAAGTGAAGCTAGCCAATCCCTAAAAAACAAATGCCAAATGTCTTCTTTGATATAAGGAGAGTAACTAAGAACAGAGTAGGGACGAAGAGCAGGAGAAGAAGATTAACGTTAAACAGGGATGAGAGGTGGGAGGGAAAGGGAGAGAGAAGGGAAATTGCATGGAAATGGAAGGAGACCCTCAGGGTTATACAAAAGTACATACAAGAGGAAGTGAGGGGAAAGGGAAAAATAATACAAGGGGGAGAAATGAATGACAGTAGAGGGGGTAGAGAGAGAAGAGGGGAGGAGAGGGGAGGGGAGGAGGAATAGTAGAGGATAGGAAAGGCAGCAGAACACAACAGACACTAGTATGGCAATATGTAAATCAATGGATGTGTAACTGATGTGATTCTGCAATCTGTATATGGGGTAAAAATGGGAGTTCATAACCCACTTGAATCAAACTGTGAAATATGATATGTCAAGAACTATGTAATGTTTTGAAAAACCAACAATAAAAAATTAAAAAAAAAAAAAGAAAAGAAAGGTACTATGAAACCTTTAAGAATTGAGGCCTAGTGGAAGGTGCTTGGGTCATTGGGGATCCTGCCCTCAGAAGGCATTTCTCCTGTGACTGTGACCCTTGAGTTATCATGACAGTATTCTTATAAAAGGAACAAGCCTGGCTGCTCCTTGTCTTTTAGTTTCCTGGTTCAGAACATAATTATCTTGCTTCAGCGTTTGTTCCTGCCATTGCTATCGGCATGGTATGATGCAGCCAGGGTGTATCTCTTGCCACATAGCATGCACTATGCTATTTGGACTTTAAATTTCCAGATCTGTAAGCTGAATAACCTCTTTATCTATAAAGTTAACCATTCTCTGGAATTTCATTACAGTAATGAAAAGCTGATGAATACAGTAGTCATTTTTCAGTTATCTATTTTTTTCTTGACTTTCTCTTTATCCTTCTCATGATTATTGGAAATTGTGATTTCAAGAGGCAGGGATATGTAACAGTAAGTCTCATCTAAAGTACCTACACTGAGCCAGGCATTGTGGCACATGCCTATAATCCCAGCAGCTGGGGAGCCTGAGGATCTCAAGTTCACAGCCAGCCTCAGCAATTTAGCAAGGGTCTAAGCAATTTAGCAAGATTCTGTCTCAAAATAAAAAGGGCTGGGATGTGGTGGATGTGTTTCAATGGTTATATGCCCTGACTATCCCTGGCATAAATAAACAAAGAAACAAACACTGATAGGTTTTAGTTCATCTATTTGTTTTTCCCTCCGTCTCTTCCTTCCTTCCTTTCTCCCTCGCCCTCCATCTCTTTCTCTCTTTCTTTCAGTAGGGAGACGGAACCTCTCAGTTATCAGTTTCTTCAAAGTATTGGGCTAAATAGTTTTCCCCAAATGAGAGAATTCTTAATATCTCATCTGGGAGATAAAGCCTGGGTCTCTTGATTTAGCAGTTTGTTTGGTAGTTCTTTTTTTTTTTTTTCTTTCTTTCTTTTTTGGTTGCTGAAGCTGGCTTTGAACTTGGGATCCTTCTGCCTCAGCCTCCAGATCCACTGGGATTACAGGTGCATGCCAAGGCACCGGGGGCTTGGTCAGTGGTTCTTAACCTTAGTTGTACATTTGAGTAGCAGGAGTTTTGAAATATGATGATAGGATTAGCCGCATAGGTCAAAACAACTCAGTGAAATAAAAATCTGGGGGCAGAACCCAGGCATGTTTTCAAAGATTCTCTAGGTGATTCGGATGTTTGTCTGGATTGAAGACACACGGAATGAGCAGCAGCAGCAGGACCTCAGCATCACCTGTGCTTTTCATAAATTCAGGATCTCAGACCCCAGTTTAGACCTACAGAATGATCAGTTCTGGAATCCCCAGCAATCCGCATTTTAACCCACTTTGTATATATTACAGATATTGTTCAAATTTGGCATCCTTTAATGTAGATTATTACTTAATCCTCACTGGGCCTCCTCAATTGTCCTTCTGGGCAGTATCGTTTTTTACGAGGCTTGAGGAGGGAACTCTACACTGTACTTGGCTTCTTAGACTAAACAATCGCCCTTCATCTATTACACCTATATTCCCATTTTAAATGTCTTCAGGCCCACAATTTATGATCAATTTTGAAGTCCTGCAGTGAAAATTAACTTGCATCTGCCTCTTCCTCTTGTAGGTCTAGATTTTCATTTTATCTATAAAATCAGTCACCAATTATAATCTACCTTTAAACTTCTATTTTGTTCTTGTTGTTGTTGTTATTGTTGTTGCCTTGGCCTTCTCCTATTTCTTATTTTTGTAGTTTTATGCTTTTTTTTTCATTACTTTCTTGTAAATTTTGCTGTTCTAAGAGAGAGCAGAGATGATAAAATTGCCAGATAAAATACAGAACATTCAGTTGAACTCGAATTTCAAACAAACAATAAAAATTTTTATACTAATAAATTATTTGTGTTTTATCTGACATTCAAGTGTAGCTAGGAATTATATCTTCTCTTTTAAAGGTGAAAGTCTAGTGTTTAAGAAAATCTGATTTTAACTCATGAGTCTCAACAATTCTGGCACAATTCAATCAAAATAAATAATATCAATAACTTCAAAAGTACATTATAAATTTTGATGATGTGTTTTAAGATGTAAAGCTCTTAACAAAATTTCAGAATTATAATAAACATTTGTATATGCAACTTCTTTTATTTAGAATAAAACTGTAATTTGTATTTATTGAATTATGTTTGCATTGCAGAGTATAGTATTATTAGGTCCAGTGTGAGACTATTTTATGTATAGTGCATTTCTGTAGTGGAAATAGTGTCGAAATTTAAGTAATATTGACTGGAAGTTATTGTCACATTCCTTTTGTGTGACCTTTTGATTACCTGCTTTTCATTTGTTCATCTTTAACAGGAGGTATATTAGTGGTAGAGCACCTGCATAGAATGTTCAAGGTCCTGGGTTCAGTCCCCGACCCTGCAGAAAACACCACCATAAATCATTTATGGTGATTAAATGAAACAAGTTTTCTTGTGCTCAGAGTCTAGCAAAAGGTCTGGAACTTAGTAGATTCTTATTAAATAGTATTATCTATTCTACTGTATATAATTGTTATGACAAGGTTTAGACTGACACTTTCTTTCCCCCTTCTGTAAAATCTTCAAGATTCCTTCAAAATCTCTATTAGCAAATATATCACTTTGCTAGAGCTGCTATAACCAAGTTCCCTAGACTGGATGATGTAATAGAGATTTTTTTCACAATTCTGCAAGTGGGAAGTCTGAGATCAAGGTGTCATCAGGGTTGGTTTATCTTGAGGTTACTCTCCTTGGCCTGTAGCTGGCTGTCTTCTTTTGTTTTCACATGGCCTTTCCTCTATGCATCCAAATTTTCCTTTCCTATGGAGACACCAGTCATACTGAATTATGTTGGATTAGGACCTACCATAACATATACATTTTAATTTAATTATTTTTTTTGAGGTGCTGGGGGTTGAACCCAATAGCACTCTACCTCTGAGACACATCACCAGCAATATATATATATATATATATATATATATATAAAGTTCCCCAGCCTGTTGACCTTGAACTGGGATCTTTCTTCCTCAGGCTATTGAGTTACTGGGCTTATAATTTTATATAAGCCCAGTAATGGGCTGATATAAAATATATAAATGTGTAATGGTATTTTACACATAATAGTTACTGAGCTATTTTTTAAGGACCCTGTCTATAAATACAGTCACAATCTGAGATATTGGAGATTCAGATTCAAGCATATGAATATGAAGGTTTGTGTAACCTAAGCATGTAACAGTAAAGCACAGTTTCTCATTATCACTTATATATGATTTAAGCACTTTTAAAATGCTAATAATTTCTGAAATTTCTAGCATATTTTTGTCATTAATAGCATAAGACAAAAAAACTGAGACAACCTGAATATGAATCCAGGTAGTACTTACAGTAAAAAACAAATAACTTTAAGTTGGAGGATCTTTAAAAATTGAAATATATAAAAAGGAAAAGAGAATATTCTCAGATGCTGGGAGAAAGGGTCTTATTTAAATGTTTTATAAGTTATGAGTTGTAATGGGAGATATTTTTAGGGATATGTATTTCCCCAATCATTTCATAGGTATTTAGGGAATATGTACATCATGTTCAGTTCAAAAGAAGGCAAAGTTCTGTGAAAAATACAAAAAATACAAAGCAGCATTCTTGCTCTCAGGAGCTTTTCTCTCTAGATAAGAAGCCAACGTTAGTACAAGTGAAATATAGAAAAAAAGCCACAATTATATAAAACCATGTAATTCTGTCTGTAGAGAACTTTGAGTCACTGAGGAAGAGAGGTGTCACTATGTGGGAGTTTGAAATACTTCTCTAAAGTTGGGGTTCATATTTCTCCATTGAAAGGCAGTGTGGTATAATGGAATGTGCCTAGTTCTATTATGATATTAATCACAGTCTTTATTTATTATTTATATTTGTTCATTCATCTTTGTCTCTATCACTAGAACATAGAGTCTATAAAGGCACCTACCTTATTTGTCTTGTCTACTATCAATTTCTCACCATCTAGAATGGTATTTTACACATAATAGATGCTGGTATCAGTCTATTTTCTGTTTCTAATAGCATAACATTGCAAACAGGATAAATTTTAATGAAAAAAGAGGTTTAATTTGGTTCACACTTCTGAAGATCCAATGTTCAGGGGCCACATTGGTACAATATTAGTGGAATAAATAAATGCATTAATATCATGAAATAATAAGTATGGAGAATTAGAAAGAAGTCTCAATAGGTAGAAAAAATTCAATTTATGTAGGGTTTTAAAAATTGTAGGTAATTTTGAATTTGAAACAGAATATAATTAGAAGATTTTGAAGAATCTCAAGAATTAGGAGTAAACTAAATATGTTTTTAAAGGACTATAACAATCTAGAATAGTTTTTCCAGAATAACTGTGTTCTCAGTTTCACATTGGTCACTGGTGAAATTCCTGTTGTTCAAGTCCTAATGGTCTTTCATGGGCCAGGGACTCTTTGGTCATAGTCCTCAAGGTCATGGTTCTTTGTATTTAGTTCCTTCTCCCATTTATTTAACAATCCTTTACCAGCACATTAGAGTTTAATTGGTTACTCTCAGTAACTGGGAATTTGACATGATTTTGGGTTACTCTTAGAAGCACCACCTGATCAAAAAGTTTAATACAGAATTGGATTACATGGTCACCTCTACTTCCCAGAACACCTGACATTTTGACTGTTTTCTGTGAAAATTAGTCTTCTCTAGCAGGCTGAAAACGGAAGGGAATTTTTGTAGGGTGATCATTCATAGCATCTGCATAGGGTGGCTACTTTCTAGATAGGAAGAAAGAATGTCAAGGAAGTATTTTTTTTTTCCACTGAATTCCCATAGCAACTAGAAAAAAAAAAGTAATCATAAAAGAATTTGTATGATCTTGCTGTAGAAATTTGTTAAAAAATTCAGGTTTGAAAAAATGGAATCCTGAGTCATGATATGTTAGGTCATAGCTTACTGAAACATGAGAATTTGCACAGAGATACATCTTTGAAAATCATCCAGCCTCTTGACTGTTTTAAGTTTAAGTGTCATGTTGTTCCTGTTCAAGGCCCCTTGGGTCCTAATGGGTTAGTAATGAAGGAAAATTCTTTGAGTGGTGCTTTCAGTTAAAGTTGGTCCTGAACAAAATTTCCTGGAATTCCATTGTGATGACCTTGAGCCTCACTCAATTAGCAATGTCTCCATGGTGAGGTGCTTTTGTCTAGGAGATAGAAATGGAACACATTTTGATTTAGGCTACTTTGAAAACCAAAAACTTATTTTGGACCTATTCTGTGTCAGAGACCAGCCAGAAAGGCTCTGAGCCCTACACTTATATTCCTCTTGCCAGGTCTTTAATTTGCTTTTAATTTACTACTTTTATTAATTTTATAAATTCTGAAGTAATATACACATAATAACAAAATAATCAAAAAGACTGTCATTAACAGAATATCATTTAATTTAACCCTTCCAGCTTCAGTCTCACTTTCAAAAACAGATCTTTTATAGCTGTTTAAGTTCTTCCAGGGTTCTATCAAATGTATACGTAATATTACATATCATGCTTTTTTCTGATATGAAAGACAAAAATCTAATAATTTCTATTATTCTTATTAATCTCACCCTTTCCAGTTTTCTAGATGATTTTGGTCTTTTATTAGTCATTTTCTAATTATATATATTATGCTAAATGTGTCTTTGCTATTCATTTTCAAAATCATCTTATTATTTGTCATTTATTATGAGAATATTCTTTCTAAAATCAACGTCTTATTTGCTTATGAAAACTTTATTTTTACATTGCAAAATTCTTAATATTTATGTCCTGCATCACAATCTTAGCAAGTCTTCTGTGGTTTATTAAAGGCTGATATAGAAAACTGAAAACAAATAACATTTATTAGAATTATACTTGCTTCTGTCCTGGTATAGTGTTTTAACTTCTGGGTCACTAAAAAAATGCAAAGAGTAATAACACCAAGAACAATTGTATTACCCTTTTTAAAAAATAATTCACTAATTACTTAATGTTTAAGCAATTTTTTTCTTTGCAAAACTGTTTTCATCTAGAATTTAAGTCATGATATCATATCTCTATAACTTTGAATTAATAAAATTTTGAAGAAAGAGTATTTCTGTGCAAGTATTTCTGTGAAAGGAGTATTTCTCTGCAAGTATTTCTGCACAAGAAATAAAAATAGTTACTATAATTGTGAAGAATCCAGTAATGGAAAATAAAAGTTATTAAAAACTAAAATACAATTAGCAAACAGAAAGCTAGAGAACAACATGTTTGTAATTTTCTTTAGCTATTTTGTTGGACTCTGCTATTTATTTACACATACAGCACAAAGCTACTATGGTTGTGTTTAAGTATAAAAATAAAAAAATTCTGTATTACATATTGATTTGAAGTATGCTTATTTCTATCAATATAATATGTATTAGATAATATATTAAATATTATTGATTCTTTTTTGGGAAAAGAAAAGTTAAAGACTTGGGAAAGGAGGAGGAAATTTTGAATAATATGTCACTGTAGTTTGCACTTTTCAAAGTAAATGTGATTTTAGTATCTCCCTTAGATTTTAAATAGAACAAAATAAATCAGAATGTATTACATTTTAATAGCTATTTATTTTATTTAATAAAATATTTATATTCTCCTTTTAAAATCTTTTTTATTTTATAGATAAGAAACTCTGGTGGGCAGACCAAAACTTAGCTCAGCTGGGAACCTGTAACAAAAGAGATGGAAGAAACCCCACCATCCTACGAAACAAGACTTCTGGGGTTGTTCATATGAAAGTATATGATAAAGAAGCACAGCAAGGCAAGTCACACTTGGAAATTCATGCCATGTTTTGAGCATATAATGTTCTCTTTTTTCATACTATTTCCTCATTCCAGCAATAGAAGTTTTTATTCTTGCTTCTAATTTAACAAAAAAAGGAAAATGTTGCTTAATACTATAGGAGAAATGTCTTTAAAAGTTATGTATTATGATACATAATGAACTTTTAAAATATTAACAAAATGGCCTTACATATCTTAATGTGTCAGGTCTTCAAAGAGATAGTTCCTAGTGTTTTTTTTTTTTTAATGAGAAAATAGAATAAAAAAATATCCCAGCGAAATACATACAAAATACAATTAAGCCCAGAAACTGAATGAACTATGGAATTTCAAGTAGACAAAGTGGATATAAGATGTAAAGATTTCATATCCAAAAGCATTGAATTCTTTGGCTATAAGCATTTAGCCTTTTTGTTTTGTTTTTCCAAATGGTGTGTAGTGAAATGGAGTGAGAGAACTAACAGATGGTATACATAGGTGGATTTGTCACCTTGCCCAAATGGCAATTGGATTAGAGCTGCCATCCTGTACAACTATACACCTGCTGGCTCTTTCTTAGTTTTTGCTTTATTATTCATGACATTAATAGAACTCTCTCCTGTAAAAAAAAAAAAAAAAAAATTCTGTATTCCACTTCCTTATTTTAGTCTTTGCCATGAAAATCTTCAGTTTCATGTATTTATTTCTAGGAAATTCTTCATGAAAAAAATTGGACACTATGTAATGATTTCATCTAAATGATTTGGGGCAGAGAGACAAAAACAGAAAAGAATAGGAGGAAGAATTCAGATCCAACGGGATCTGTATTGCAGAAGACAGGTGACAACCATCAGGCAGGAATTATTGGAGATATCAGTTGAGTGCCGGCTTGCACAACAGGAGAGAAAATGGAGAAAAGCAATGCTTTTCAATGAGGATGGAGCAGATTTGTTCTAGAAGCCTTACTTGTGAGGTTCAGAGGGAAATATATTTGTTTTTTCATGAAAACAAATTTTAAAAAAAATTTTAAAAATAATTACTTCAATAATTAATCTGAAATGATTACTGAGCTTATTTCGGGTGGAAGAGTAACTTGCCTAAAATGTGTGAGACCATGTATTTGATGGCTTGAACACCAAATAAATAAATAAATAAATAAATACAGACAAATAAATAAATAAAAGAAAATAGAGGTGCTCAACCACTGAGCCACATCCCCAGTTCCATTTTCTATTTTATTTAGAGACAGGATCTCACTGAGTTGCTTAGTTCCTTTCTTTTGCTGAGGCTGGCTTTGAACTTGTGAACCTCCTGTCTCAGTCTCCCCAGCTCCTGGGATTACAGGTGTGTGCCACTATGCCTGCTAACTTTTATTAACCAGATTATCCTTATTTTAAAAATTTGTCCCTATAAGTACAGATAAATGTGCCATACACTATGAACAGACCCTTAGCACTTAGAAATTAAAGATGTAATATGACTAAGTTTAATATGCAGTGAAAATACCATTTTTTTTCTTGAAGAATATGCTGGTAAAATCATCTGTATTAAAGACAATCCCATTAACAAAATCACTGCAGGTAGCTTAAAAGCTTCATTAGTATGAAATATGAGCAATTTAGGACTCTTTAAGGTGTTAACATTACTATCTCTTTGGATTTCAAAGTACAATTAGTTGATTCATTTATCATTTTTGACACAGATCACTGGAGAGCTGAGACTTCTTGTTAGTCAAATGGACTTTCTAGCTCCAGTAGTCATTTGGGGCATGAGGTTTGAACATCAATATCATTACAAAATTTCAATTCAAGCTAGTATTTCTAACCTGATAGATAATCACTATATGAATTATTACTATAAAAATCACTATATTATTTCCCACTTCACCTATATTTAATAGGAAAGGATACTTACTATAAATAGTGACTTTGTAAATACTTTTTAATTTTTTATCTCCCCACAGTTATTAAAATGTGTTAAATGTATTAAAATTGCTATTATTGCAATTATATTATTCAATATAATATAATATAATTAAATAATTATATAAAATATAATATTTATATATTATTTATGTATTATATAATATACATATGTACACATATTTAATTAAATTAAATAATTAATAATTAATACAATTTAATGTTATTTAATATAATTGCTATTATTGCAATTATATTAAAAATTGTACCATTGTAGCCGGGCATGGTGGGGCATGCCTGTAATCCCAGTGGCTTGGGAGGCTGAGGCAGGAGGACTGAGGGTTCAAATCCAGCCTCAGCAAAAGTTGCACTAAGCTACTCAGAGAGATTGTGTTTCTAAATAAAATACAAAATGGGGCTGGGGATGGGGCTCAGTGGTCGAGTGTCCCTGAATGTAATTCCTGGTACCCCTACCCCCCAAAATTGTACCATCCCAGAAGCTCCTGTTTTATTCTTTTCACATACTTTTGATATTATCAAAGCTATACAACCCCTCATTTTGTCTTATGTTTATGAATTCATTCTCTTCCCTAACCTGTTTCTTTACTTTGTTCCCCTTATTTTTCCTCTCCGTGTGGTATTTCTTCATACTTTATAGTTAGGTATAATCTGTCAATCTCTTTACAGTTGTTCAGGCTTTAGTGAAAGTTAAAACTAATCTCTATCTATATGTGTATTGTTATAGATTGGCATAAAAACTAATCTCTATCTATATGCATATCTCTATAGATAGGCATTATTTTAATGTTCATCCACATGCCTTCTATACAACAAAATATATATATGGCCAATAAAGAATTATTGCACACATACTAATATAATTGTCTTATTATTTTAAAAAACAAGAGAGCTGAAATATCATCTTTAGTAAGCTGGGGGGGGGGGAAGAAATGAATCAATTAGTCTTCATTAGTTAATTTAGAAAATAATTGTAACAGTTTGAAAACTTTGGGTTACTTAAGGTAAAGTTCAGCCTTGACAGAACAATATCTATAAGAAATGAGCAGAGAATGTGGTAGATACACCTATGAGAAATCTCCCCAAATGAGAGCATTTCACATTTCAAAAATGACAGAGATTGTGACAGGTTTGAATGAACAATTAAATCCCATCAGACTATCTTGAATTCAGGAGATGAGAAATAATGAACTGCATTGGTATTTTAAATTTCCCATAGAGCGCTATTGATATATAGCTTTCATCATGCTTTGTAATTCTCACTGGATTTATTGCACTTAGTATCAGAGCTTGAACATCCAGTAAATGGCATTGCATGTCCTAGAATAATAAAAATGTTGTAAAGATGGGATATTTAATGAACTTGCTTGGTAAGATTGTAAATTACTAAACTTTACACTACAGCTTTAATTAGCATATTGGGCCTAGTAAATTCAAAAGAACATCTTTATAGAATGCCTACCTGTGATTACCTGACTAATATTTGTCATTGACACTGTAAAGGAGTAAGGAGAATTAATATGCCAATTAATTAGATGACTCTTATGGGTGTGTTTAAATATATTTTAGAGAATTATGTTTCTAGGAATGGAAAAATTTATTATTTTTTAAAAATAAAGTACTTATACATACACATGCCTCGTTTTTTAAATGACATGATCTTTGAGTTGTATTAGTAATATAACTTTATAGCTATTTATGTGACACATTTGGATAAAATATATTTGCAAAGGAAATAACTATGGAGATGAAGTTAAGTTCCAAATCAAAAAAAATAAACATTCCCGATTTCTGTGTTCTTACATCATATCAAAGAACTACGATAGTGTTCATGAATAATCAGTTCTCTTTTGCTTTTCTGTCACTATAATCTTTTCATGTATTTCTATTTGCTTTTTCTGAAGGACAAAATTTAACTATAATTTGCTAATTCAAATTATTTGGAAGAATAAAATGTGAGACTGATCAATATGAAGCAGCTACATTTAGGAATTAAAGGCATAAAATATTTGCTAAATTTTTGATATTGAATAACTCTTTTAATTTTCTTTTTCTTTTTTTCTTTTTGTGTATTTTTTTTTCCTTTATGTAGGCAGCAACTCTTGCCACCTAAATAATGGTGGATGCTCACAGCTTTGTTTACCAACATCTGAAACTACAAGGACTTGCATGTGTACAGTGGGATATTATCTCCAAAAGAACCGCATGTCATGTCAAGGTATGAAAATTTTTAGTTTTAATGCATTTACTTAATCTACCAGATTGCAGATTTTATGCAACCAAAGTCAGTGAAACATTAGAAAAATAATATTATCTTGTTAATAGGAAAATGGTGTACTGCTTAGTTTTATACATGTAAAATTTTAGTATATCAGAAATATTTGAAGTATCACTGTTTTTTATTTTAAGACTTCCTAACTTTGAAAAAAATTCCAGCTACTATTCAAAATTAAGGAGAATTAATATGACCATTAATCAAATGACTATTATGCATATGTTTTAAACATATTTTGGGTAAACTGTGTTCCTAGAAGTGAAAAAATTTATATTCCTTGCTTTGAAAAGAAATTATATATATATATATATATACACACACACACACACACACACACACACACATAACTACATTATTTTTGGCATAATCTTTAAATTCTGTTAGTAATATAATTTAACAACTATTTATGTGACACATTTGCATAGAATATCTCCTGCAAAGAAAATAAGATGAAGTTTACTATCAAACATTAACCAAATGTAGTAGCTTCTATATTCAACTTGAATAGGCAAAAATTGAAATAAAAAGAAATGGTCAATTGGCCATAATTAATGTATAGTTTGATTTAGTTTTGTTTACTTTTCAACTAATTTATAGAAGGCATAAGGGAGAATATAAGAACTAGGTTTGCAAAATTTAGGGACAGTAGCACTTCTACTAAAGAAATGCAACCTAAAAATATTTTTGCTGTTTCTTATTTTATAATCTCTAGTTCTATTATTCCAAAGAACTTTGGTTCTGGAATGATATTTTATATCTGGTGATTAGAGCTAAATTTTATCTTTTATATTACTTAAAAACTATATGCCAGCATTATTATTTATTGAATTTTAATAAATTATTTGTATTGTACTTATTATATGTCAGGCCTAGTTTTGAGCACCTTATACATGTAATTCACTTATCCTCATAACTTTATGAGGTAGATCTCTTTTATTACCATTTTATAGTTGGGAAAACTTAACTACAGAGAAATTAACATGCCCAAACCACATGAATAAAAAAAAAAAAAAAGACAGAAACAGATATAAATCTAGGAATCTTGATGTTAATAAAACAATATGAATATATAAGTATTTTCTAATATATTAGCTAAATTGATAAGGATTATCATATAACTTTCTGGTAGTATGGTTATTTTTATGTGCTTATTTTAGGGTATGCTTTTAATGCTGGAAAAGTATGATATTAATAGCAAAAGATAAACAGTTGGTGCATGTCTAGTGTTCTAAAGGATTTAAGAAATTTACTCTTCCTTAAAAAAATCTAGATATATATTAGAACAGCAACAGTAATAAATAATTATCTCTGTGGTTATGGAAATGATGTTCCCATGCTAATACCATCATCACCAATTGGGAACTTTGCAGAATTCCACATTATGGGGCCCATGGAAAGGGGCTCAGGAATCTGTTTTAACCAACCTGCTAGAGATCATGTTGTACACTCAAGATGAAAACCATGATTTCCCTACCTTTTAGCTAGTAAGAAAGGGTAGTGTTCAATCAAAAATTGTTTAAAAGACTAAGAAATACATTATTAATTTAAATAATACTGATTGAGTTATTTTAATTTTAAATATTTATTTTTATATTGTTTCCCCCCTAATTTAGGTATAGAATCATTTCTCATGTACTCTGTTCATGAGGGAATCAGGGGAATACCTCTTGAACCAAGTGACAAAATGGATGCTTTGATGCCCATCTCGGGAACTTCATTTGCAGTGGGAATAGATTTCCATGCTGGTAAATAACTTTTTAATTATAATTTAAGTATAAATCTAATATGATTTACTAAGCATGATAGAAATATAACTTTCTTTCTTTTTTTTTTTTTTTCAAGGACAAAAACTAATTTCTGGTTTATTTCCTGAAGTTCATAAAGATATTCTCATGTCATGGAGATTCATTGAAATTCAAGCAAAAACCGGGGCAGTCTGTTTGTATAAGTTTGCACTAGGCTTGATTGCTGTGCCAAATTTATTTCTTTTTTTTTTTTCTTTTTTTTTTTTTTTTTTTTTAATTGTTGGCTGTTCAAAACATTACATAGTTCTTGATATATCATATTTCACAATTTGATTCAAGTGGGTTATGAGCTCCCATTTTTACCCCATATACAGATTGCAGAATCACATCAGTTACACATCCATTGATTTACATATTGCCATACTAGTATCTGTTGTATTCTGCTGTCTTTCCTATCCTCTACTATCCCCCCTCCCCTCCCCTCCCCTCCCCTCTTCTCTCTCTGCCCCCTTTACTGACATTCGTTTATCCCCCTTGTATTATTTTTCCCCTTCCCCTCACTTCCTCTTGTATGTACTTTTGTATACCTCTGAGGGTCTCCTTCCATTTCCATGCATTTTCCCTTCTCTCTCCCTTTCCCTCCCACCTCTCATCCCTGTTTAATGTTAATCTTCTTCTCATGCTCTTCGACCCTACTCTGTTCTTAGCTACTCTCCTTATATCAAAGAAGACATTTGACATTTGTTTTTTAGGGATTGGCTAGCTTCACTTAGCATAATCTGCTCTAATGCCATCCATTTCCCTGTAAATTCTATGATTTTGTCATTTTTTAATGCAGAGTAATACTCCATTGTGTATAAATGCCACATTTTTTTTATCCATTCATCCATTGAAGGGCATCTAGGTTGGTTCCACAGTCTAGCTATTGTGAATTGTGCTGCTATGAACATCGATGTAGCAGTGTCCCTGTAGCATGCTCTTTTTAGGTCTTTAGGGAATAGACCGAGAAGGGGAATAGCTGGGTCAAATGGTGGCTCCATTCCCAGCTTTCCAAGAAATCTCCATACTGCTTTCCAAATTGGCTGCACCAATTTGCAGTCCCACCAGCAATGTACAAGTGTACCCTTTTCCCCACATCCTCGCCAGCACTTGTTGTTGTTTGACTTCATAATGGCTGCCAATCTAACTGGAGTGAGATGGTATCTTAGGGTGGTTTTGATTTGCATTTCTCTGACTGCTAGAGATGGTGAGCATTTTTTCATGTACTTGTTGATTGACTGTATGTCCTCCTCTGAGAAGTGTCTGTTCAGGTCCTTGGCCCATTTGTTGATTGGGTTGTTTGTTCTCTTATTGTCTAATTTTTTGAGCTCTTTGTATACTCTGGATATTAGGGCTCTATCTGAAGTGTGAGGAGTAAAGATTTGTTCCCAGGTTGTAGGCTCTCTATTTACCTCTCTTATTGTATCTTTTGCTGAGAAAAAACTTTTTAGTTTGAGTAAGTCCCATTTGTTGATTCTAGTTATTAACTTTTGTGCTATGGGTGTCCTATTGAGGAATTTGGAGCCCGACCCCACCGACTGTAGATCGTAGCCAACTTTTTCTTCTATCAGACGGCGCGTCTCTGATTTGATATCAAGCTCCTTGATCCATTTTGAATTAACTTTGTGCATGGCGAGAGAAAGGGATTCAGTTTCATTTTGTTGCATATGGATTTCCAGTTTTCCCAGCACCATTTGTTGAAGATGCTATCCTTCCTCCATTGCATGCTTTTAGACCCTTTATCAAATATAAGATAGTTGTAGTTTTGTGGATTGGTTTCTGTGTCCTCTATTCTGTACCATTGGTCCACCCGCCTGTTTTGGTACCAGTACCATGCTGTTTTTGTTACTATTGCTCTGTAATATAGTTTGAAGTCTGGTATCGCTATACCGCCTGATTCACACTTCCTGCTTAGCATTGTTTTTGCTATTCTGGGTCTTTTATTTTTCCATATGAATTTCATGAATGCTTTCTCTATTTCTACAAGAAATGCCGTTGGGATTTTGATTGGCATTGCATTAAACCTATAGAGAACTTTTGGTAATATCGCCATTTTGATGATGTTAGTTCTGCCTATCCATGAACAGGGTATATTTTTCCATCTTCTAAGATCTTCTTCTATTTCTCTCTTTAGGGTTCTGTAGTTTTCATTGTATAAGTCTTTCACCTCTTTTGTTAGGTTGATTCCTAAGTATTTTATTTTTTTGAAGATATTGTGAATGGAGTGGTTGTCCTCATTTCCATTTCAGAGGATTTGTCGCTGATATACAGGAATGCCTTTGATTTATGCGTGTTGATTTTATATCCTGCCACTTTGCTGAATTCATTTATTAGCTCTAATAGTTTCTTTGTAGACCCTTTTGGGTCTGCTAGGTATAGAATCATGTCATCTGCAAATAGTGATAATTTAAGTTCTTCTTTTCCTATTTTGATGCCTTTAATTTCTTTCGTCTGTCTAATTGCTCTGGCCAGTGTTTCGAGAACTATGTTGAACAGAAGTGGTGAGAGAGGGCATCCCTGTCTTGTTCCAGATTTTAGAGGGAATGCCTTCAATTTTTCTCCATTCAGAATGATGCTAGCCTGAGGCTTAGCATAGATTGCTTTTACAATATTGAGGTATGTTCCTGTTATCCCTAGTTTTTCTAGAGTTTTGAACATAAAGGGATGCTGTACTTTGTCGAATGCTTTTTCCGCATCTATCGAGATGATCATATGGTTCTTATTTTTAAGTCTATTGAAGTGGTGAATAACATTTATTGATTTCCGTATATTGAACCAGCCTTGCATCCCAGGGATGAATCCTACTTGATCATGGTGCACAATTTTTTTGATGTGCCTTTGTATCCGAGTGGCCAGAATTTTATTGAGGATTTTTGCATCCAAGTTCATTAGAGATATTGGTCTGTAGTTTTCTTTCTTTGAAGTGTCTTTGTCTGGTTTAGGTATCAGGGTGATGTTGGCCTCGTAGAATGAATTTGGAAGTTCTCCCTCTTTTTCTATTTCCCGAAGTAGCTTGAAAAGTATTGGTATTAGTTCCTCTTTAAAGGTTTTGTAAAACTCTGCTGTATACCCATCCGGTCCTGGGCTTTTCTTAGTTGGTAGTCTTTTGATGGTTTCTTCTATTTCCTCAATTGATATTGGTCTGTTTAGGTTGTCTATATCCTCCTGACTCAATCTGGGCAGATCATATGACTTAAGAAATTTATCTATGCCTTCACTATCTTCTAATTTATTGGAGTATAAGGATTCAAAATAATTTTTGATTATCTTCTGTATTTCTGAAGTGTCTGTTGTGATATTGCCTCTTTCATCCCGTATGTTAGTGATTTGAGTTCTCTCTCTTCTTCTCTTCGCTAGCATGGCTAAGGGTCTGTCGATTTTGTTTATTTTTTCAAAGAACCAACTTTTAGTTTTGTCAATTTTTTCAATTGTTTCTTTTGTTTCGATTTCATTGATTTCAGCTCTGATTTTAATTATTTCTTGCCTTCTACTTCTTTTGCTGTTGTTTTGCTCTTCTTTTTCTAGGATTTTGAGATGAAGTATGAGATCATTTATTTGTTGGTTTTTTCTTTTTTTAAGGAATGAACTCCAAGCAATGAATTTTCCTCTTAGAACTGCTTTCAATGTGTCCCATAGATTCCGATATGTTGTGTCTGTGTTTTCATTAATCTCTAAGAATTTTTTAATTTCCTCCTTGATGTCTTCTATAACCCATTGATCATTCAGTAACCTATTGTTCATTCTCCAAGTGATATATTCTTTTTCCTTCCTTCTTTTATCGTTGATTTTCAGTTCCATTCCATTATGATCAGATAGGATGCATGGTATTATCTCTACTCCTTTGTATTGTCTAAGAGTTTCCCTGTGACATAATATATGATCTATTTTTGAGAGGGATCCATGTGCTGCTGAGAAAAAAGTGTAACTGTTTGATGTTGGGTGGTATATTCTATATATGTCAATTAAGTCTAGGTTATTAATTGTGTTATTGAGTTCTATAGTTTCCTTATTCAACTTTTGTTTGGAAGATCTGTCCAGTGGTGAGAGAGGTGTGTTGAAGTCTCCCATGATTATTGTATGGTGGTCTATTAGACTCTTGAACTTGAGAAGAGTTTGTTTGATGAACATAGCTGCACCATTGTTTGGGGCATATATATTTATGATTGTTATGTCTTGTTGGTGTATGGTTCCCTTGAGCAGTATGTAGTGTCCCTCTTTATCCCTTTTGATTAACTTTGGCTTAAAATCTATTTTATTTGATATGAGTATGGATACTCCTGCTTGTTTCCGAAGTCCATATGAGTGATATGATTTTTCCCAACCTTTCACCTTCAGCCTATGTATGTCTTTTCCTATCAAATGCGTCTCCTGTAGGCAGCATATTGTTGGGTCTTGTTTTGTGATCCATTCTACTAGCCTGTGTCTCTTGATTGGTGAGTTTAAGCCATTAACATTTAGGGTTATTATTGAGATATGGGTTGTTCTTCCAGCCATATTTGTTTATTTATGTTACTAAACATGGTTTGTTTTCCACTTTGATTATTTTCCCCCCTTTAGTGTCCTACCTCCCACTGTTGGTTTTCATTGTTATTTTCCATTTCCTCTTCCTGTAATGTTTTGCCAAGGATGTTTTGAAGAAATGGTTTTCTAGCTGCAAATTCTTTTAACTTTTGTTTATCGTGGAAGGTTTTAATTTCATCTTCCATCCTGAAGCTTAATTTCGCTGGAAACACAATTCTTGGTTGGAACCCATTTTCTTTCAGTGTTTGAAATATGTTATTCCAGGATCTTCTAGCTTTCAGAGTCTGTGTTGAAAGATCAGCTGTTATCCTGATTGGCTTACCCCTAAATGTGATCTGCTTCCTTTCTCTTGTAGCTTTTAAAATTCTCTCCTTGTTCTGTATGTTGGGCATCTTCATTATAATGTGTCTAGGTGTGGGTCTCTTATGATTTTGCACATTCGGCGTCCTGTAGGCTTCTAGGATTTGGGGTTCTGTCTCATTCTTCAAGTCTGGGAAGTTTTCTCGAATTATTTCATTGAATAGATTGCTCATTCCTTTGGTTTGAAACTCTGTTCCTTCCTGTATCCCAATGACTCTTAAATTTGGTCTCTTGATGTTATCCCATATTTCTTGGATGTTCTGCTCATGGTTTCTTAACAGTCTTGCTGAGCTGTCTATGTTCTTTTCAAGTTGAAATACTTTATCTTCATTGTCTGATGTTCTGTCTTCTAAGTGTTCTACTCTGCTGGTAGTATTCTCAATTGAGTTTTTAAGTTGGCTTATTGCTTCCTGCATTTCTAGGATTTCTGTTTGTTTGTTTTTTATAACCTCTATTTCCCTGTATAGTTGATCTTTTGCTTCTTGGATTTGTTTATGTAATTCATTGTTGAAGTGATCTTTCATTGTCTGATTTTGCTGTCTGATGTCTTCCTTGAGACTCCAGATCATCTGAAGCATGTATATCCTGAATTCTTTATCTGACATTCCATCAGCTGCAGCTATTACCTCTTCTAAAGTTGAGTTGACCTGCAATGCTTGTGGTCCTTTCTTTCCTTGTCTCTTCATACTGTTCGCGTTCCTTTCTTCTTGGTGAAACTGTTGTGCTATTGAATTTTCCCCCTATATATTTATATTGGTCTTGTATAGTTGCAAAGTCTCCCTCGCAGGCACGGGCGGCGGCTCTGCCCCTCCGCCAATTGGGGCAATGTGCCTACCACGCCGGCAGGCCGCTGGGCCTGCTCTGCCAGTCGGTAGCAGGTCCGCCGTCCTTGCAGGCGCGGGCGGCGGCTCTGTCCCTCTGCGGGCCGCTAGGCTTGTTCTGTCGGTGGTCGCAGTTCTGCCTACTTTGCAGGCGCAGGCAGCGGCACTGCCCCTCTGCAGGCCTCTGGGGCTGTACTGCCAGTGGGTCGCAGGTCCGCCTACTTTGCAGGCGTGGGGGGGGGGGGCGGCTCTACCCTTCCTCAGGCCACTGGGCCTGTTCTGTCTCTCGGTTGCAGGTCTGACCTGTTCTGATGGTGGTCTCAGTTCCGATTACCTTGCAGGCGCGGGGGGGAGGGGGCGGCTCAGCCTCTCAGCAGGCGGCTGCTCCTCTTCTGCCGGTGGGTCGCAGGCCCGCCTACCTTGCAGGAGTGATTGGAAGCTCTGTCCCGCCGCGGGCCACTGGGCCTTTTCTGTCTATGGTCACCCTTCCCCTACCTGGCAGGCGAGGGGGGTGGGGGGCGGCTCTGCCCCTCAGCAGGCCGCTGGGCCCGCTCTGTGTTTGGTCCCAGTTCCCTCTACTATGCCGGCGCAGGGGGAGGGGGCGGCTCAGCCTCTCAGCAGGCGGCTGCTCCTCTTCTGCCAGTGGGTCGCAGGCCCGCCTACCTTGCAGGAGTGATTGGAAGCTCTGTCCCGCCGCGGGCCACTGGGCCTTTTCTGTCGGTGGTCACCCTTCCCCTACCTGGCAGGCGAGGGGGGTGGGGGGCGGCTCTGCCCCTCAGCAGGCCGCTGGGCCTGCTCTGTGATTGGTCCCAGTTCCGTCTACTATGCCAGCGCAGGGGGAGGGGGCGGCTCAGCCTCTCAGCAGGCGGCTGCTCCTCTTCTGCCAGTGGGTCGCAGGCCCGCCTACCTTGCAGGAGTGATTGGAAGCTCTGTCCCGCCCTGGGCCACTGGGCCTTTTCTGTCGGTGGTCACCCTTCCCCTACCTGGCAGGCGAGGGGGGTGGGGGGCGGCTCTGCCCCTCAGCAGGCTGCTCAGAAATATAACTTTCTATCTTAACTTTGATAGTCAAGTTGGAAATAAGAAAACAAATTGAAGATAAATATTTAAATATTTAAATTATCACAATTTGTCTTAAATGTTTTACTTGAAGAAAATATCATGTAAAATTTTCCTAAAGTATAGTATTTAAATTGAAAGTAAATTAATATGTTGTGATTAGCTGTTGGTTGTTTATTTTTATTTCTCTATTTTTCAAATGACATAATACTTTCATCTAGTAACAAATATAAAGGTGTATAAAGCATTTGAGCTATTATATAATAAAATTATAATCATATTAAAAATATTTCAGGATGTGATTTTTAAATCTAATACAGACAATGGCAAATGTAATCTAACTAATAGAAAACATTATAAATACTAAACCACTTTTAATTATTTTTATCACACTATGCATCATTTTGGAGTCAGGTTTTACCTTTCCCTCTTATTTGTCAGTAAAAGGTGAAAGACAGGAAATTAGCATTTAGCTAATATAAACGAATGACTGGGAATTAATGGTAGACACTGTGGAATTTATTGAAGTTAACTAGTTTTTTTGTGTCCTAATAAAATTATGGAAATGTAGCCAGGCACTGTGGGGCATGCCTGTAATTCCAGTGGCTCAGGAGGCAAAGTCAGGAGGATCACGACTTCAAAGTCAGCCCTAGCAAAAGTGAGTTGCTAAATAACTCAGTGAGACCCTGTCTCTAAATAAAATAGAAAATAGGGCTGGGGATGTAGATCAGTGGTGAGTGTCCCTGAGTTCAATCTCTTGTACCCCTACAAAAAAAAAATTGTAAAAATCTTTCTATCACTCATTTTAACTAAATAATACATTCCCTGTGGTAATTTGTTTATATAAGTTCCAGTGTTTATTTGTAAAGATATAAGTTTATCTAACATTAACATTAGAAAAGCAAATTTCTCTTTGGTTGAAAATATTTTTTAAAAAATTTATGCTCAATGATTATTTTTATTATATTTGTATTTTGTATCTAAAGTAGCTTTTTATCAGGAAGAATTAACCTTTTAGTTGAAACTTTTTCATAGTGTGCTTATCATTTTTTTAAAAAAATTTACTGGTACCTTATAATTATATGTAATAGGGAATTTCATTATGCTATTTTTTTACATACATTTAAGAATTTGCTCAATCTCATTTCTGAATATTTTTTTCTTTTCCTCCCTTCCTACTCCCCCTGACATACTTGCTTTACTTTACTGATCTACCTTTTTTTAATAGTAATCAGCTTTCATTTTTCTTTTTCTTTTCTCTTTTTTTAATTGCTTTTATTTTTTTAAGTACACGACGGCAGAATGCATCACAATTCTTATTACATATATAGAACACAATTTTTCATATCTCTGTATATAAAGTATGTTCACACCAATTCATGTTTTCATACATGTACTTTGGATAATGATGTCCATCACATTCCACCATCCTTGCTAACCCCCTGCCCTCTCCCTTCCCCTCCCACCCCTCTGCCCTATCTAGAGGTCATCTCTTTCTCCTATGCTCCCTCTCCCTATCTCACAATGAGTCAGTCACCTTATATCAGAGAAAACATTTGCCATTTGCTTTTTTGGGGATTGGCTAACTTAGTGTTATCTTCTCCAACTGCATCCATTTACCTGCAAATGCCATGATTTTATTCTCTTTTATTGCTGAGTAATATTCCATTGTGTATATATGCCACATGGGTCTATACCAAAAGCACTTAAAAACAGCATACTACAGGGACACAGCCACATCAATGTTTATAGCAGCACAATTCACAATAGCTAAACTGTGGAACCAAACTAGATGTCCTTCAGTAGATGAATGGATTTTTAAAAAAATGATCTACCTCTGTTGTTATTATTATTGCTATTATACTAACTAATGTATTACCATTATATATGCATATGTATGTAAATATGTATAAGTGGAATTCATTTTGTTATATTCGCATATGAACATGGCATAATTTGGTAGATTCCGTTCCCCAGTACTTCCCTATGCTTTCCCCTCCTTCCTCCCTCAAGATCCCCTTCCCCTACTTTGTTGATCTCCTTTCAATTTTGTGAGATCCCCATTTTGTTTTAATACTTTTTTCTCTATCTCCCACATATAAAATATTCGACCCTTGACCTTCTGAGTCTTGCTTATTTCACTTAGTGTGATGTTCTCCATTTCCAACTGTTTGCAAGCAAATGACACAATTTCCTTCTTCTTTATGGCTGAGTAAAACCTAATTGTGTATAAATACTAAATTTTCTTTAAGCATTTATCCATTGACTGGTACCTAGCCTGGTTACAGAACTTGGCTACTGAGAATTTTGCTACTATATACATTGGTATGTATGTATCAGTATAATATGTTTATTTAAAAAATCTTGGATAAAATACCAAGGAGTGGGATACCTGATTCATGTGGTGTTCCCATTCCTATTCTTACAGAATCTACATACTGCTTTCCTAAGTGGTCGTACTAATTTTTGGTTCTACCAACAATTTATAGCTAATATTTTAGTCAGCTTTTTCATTGCTGTAACAAAAGTAACAGACAAGCACAATGTAGAAGAGAAAAACTTTGTTTTAGCTCATGGTTTCAGATGTTCAGTCCATGGTAGGCTGACTCCCTAGCTCTGGGCCCAAGGCCAGGGAGGACAATGTGGCAGAAGTGTGTGGGGGGAAGAAAGTAGCTTAGGATGTGGTGACCAGGAACAAAAAGAGAGCTCTGCTCATCAGCGACAAAATATAAACCCGAAAGGAACACTCCAGTGACCTCTTTCCTCCAGCCATCCCTACTTCTCTACAGTTACCATCATTTAATCTATCAGTGGATTAACTGACTTGATTAGGTTTTACCTATCATAATCTAATCATCTCATTTCTGAAAATTCTTGCAATAGCTCACACATGAGATTTAGAGGAGCACCTCATATCTAAACTATAACATGTAACTTTTCCCCTACAGCTTTGCCAGCATTTATTGTTATTTGCATTCTTGATAATTGCCATTGTTACTGGAGTGAGATGGGATCTCAGTGTATTCTGATTAGCATTTCCCTGAGTGCTAAAAATGTTCAACATTTTTTTCATATATTTGCGTGCCATTTGTATTTTTTTTCTTTTTTTTTAAAAATATCTATTTAGTTCATTTGCCTGTTTACTGATTGGGTTATGTGGTGTTTTTGTTTGTTTGGTGTCAAGATTTTTTAATTCTTGACTTATTCTGGATAGTAATCTTCTGTCTACAGAGTAGCAAGCAGAGATTTTTCTCCCATTCTGCAGGCTCTCTCTTCATGTTAATAACCATTCCTTTGCCTACCATATTTGAAATTTATTATCCCAGATTATAATATTATAAAATCCTTATTCATCAGCATATGGGTTTCTGGTACTAAGCTTACTTTTCCTCTCAGTTCTAACACACGTTACTTAAACAGTTGATGAAATCCTGGGATGCAAAGTAATAAATTTTGAGATCTTCACAAATGGCTGAAAGATGATTTCCTTCAGTAAATTATCTTGTACAAATGTTTGCAATCACAGAGAGGTAAACTTTCTGCATTTTAAAAATAGTCTTTTAGACAGCTACAATATGTTTTTTAAGTAAAATGTTATTTTTTTCACAATTTCAGTGGACTCAGACAAATATGCTATATTTTATTAAACAATATGTTAATTTTGCTAAAAACACAGTATGATTCTCAATAAAAGTTGATTGAGATAATTATATATTCATAGAAATGTATTACCTTATGATAGGATCTATTTTGCTTTTATGTACATAAATCATTGTTTAGAAGTTTATTATATATTATAATCAAGTGCAAAACTTAGAAAACTTGAATTTATTGAAAAATTTATTATGTTAACATGTATATTTTTACCTAGTACATAATCCATTGTTTTACCTAGCATCATATATTTGATTCTTTAAAATTTAAAGAATATTTAATAATATAAATATTTTAATTTAATCCATAATGATTATTGAAAGTATTTTATAAGTTTCCAGGATATAGAAATAGTAAAAGTTATTTGATCTTAATGTCCTCATTATATTATTAGTTAAACTCTTGGACCTTAAGGCTAAACTGATCATTTTAATGGGTAAAATTCACTCTCTGAGGTTTCATTGTGGCCCTGAAATAGTAAAATTTTATATTGTATATCGTGATAGAAGATAATGTTATTTACAGATAATAGCAGCCTCCCTCTAGCAAAATTTCCAATATTTATTAATATCAGTCTTATTTTGTATCAAAATAGCTTTTCATCAGGAGGAATTAGTTATTTTAGTTAAAACTCCAGGTTCTTCATATTGTATTTGCCATGTTTTTAATTTACATTCCTAGAAAAAATAATTTTTAGAAAATCTGTTTCTTTTAACTACAAAAAGATGTAGGCATGTGGAATATACTGGTAGATACAACACTCAAGAATCTATTAAATTCTTGACAATAGAAAACAGCAATGTAAGACTTGCTTTGAAACCAAGACCGAGATTTAGAAACTAGTAACCCATATAATGGAATGGTCCAGGATTTAGTACAGAAGAGTGGTTTACACTGCCAGCACAGTCACTTACTAACTCTGGGTCCTTGCTATGTTACTGAATTTTTTGAAGCTCTGTTTCCTTTTTTGAAGATTGTGGAAACATTAAAAAAAAAAAAAAAAGATAGCAATAAACTGTTGTATTTGTGATACTTGGGAAGCTAGCATAGAGTGCTTAGACAATGAGCCAGTTCAAACACTACTCAAGAAGAAGATGGTGGTGGTAGTATCAGGAGCTTTCAAACAGTTCCGCATGCATCCTTTGTGGTTCTACATACTGTACAGTCTGATTCTTTACCTAGTGTGTTTTATAAAAATTTATTAGCATCAAAGTAAATGTCAGCAACTTGATTGATGACCATTAAACACAATATACAATCTCCATAACTGTGTGGAGAGAAGTTGCTTCAAGAAGGAAGAAATAGAAATAACTGTATTGCTCCTAAGAGAACAATTTTTGATGTGTTGGTCTGTATTTCTCTCTTTTGAACCATCATCTTCATGTTTCACCATTATTCCCTTTGCAAATATTCTGTTCTCCTTTTTCTGTTACTGACATTCACCTTAGAAACATAATGATCATTCCCACTAAATTTCAGAATGGTTGTTTACAAACCAAAGACAGCCAGAAAACTCAGTAAATTAATATAATTCTTACTATCTCTGCCAATATGTTTTTATGTCCTACTACCACAATAGCAATATTAGAATGTCTTCACTTTAAATCTTTTTTTCTTTCTCCATTCTCCTCTTCCTCCTTCTTCTTCTTTTCCTTTGTGGTGATAGTTGGGATTGAACCCAGGGGCATTCTGCTACTGATCTACATCCCCAGCACTTTTGAGACTAGGTCTTACTAAATTGCCCAAGCTGACCTTGACTTTGATGGATCCTCTGGCCTAAGCTTCATGAGTAGCTGGGATTACAGGTGTGCATTACCAACATGGCCACTTCAATTTTTCAACAGAAGCTTTAAAGTGAGTCAGAAAAAAACATTTAGATAGAATGTTCAATGGAAAGAGTATAACATGAGTCAGAATATTTTTAATTCAACCTACTTAGCTGATTAATATGATGGGATTTGATCAAATCAGTGAAAACCTCCCTGATGATCTCGTCTCTAGGATGAGATAATAAAAATGTGTCCCTCCAACACAGCTGTTGTGAGTAAAAACAAAAACAAATGATTTTTTTAAAAAAATTAAATGGCAAAGTAGAAAGAAACAGTTGTCCATTATTTTAACTAAACAGCTCTATTAATAATAAGAAGATGAAGTGGAGGAAGATTGTATTTTAAGTATCACAGTTTATTGCTAACATTTCCACAGTGCAATTTTACAGGGCTATATTGTTTAAACCTGTAAATTTCATGAGGATTAACACATCTGATTCTCACTGGGTTAATCCTAATAAATTAAAACATTTGCAGTAAAAGGATTTTTTTTTTCACCAGATGAAGTACTTTTGGATACTATCACAGAAGAAAGAATACCCTGTGACCAAATTTATTTTTCATAGCATTTTTTTTCTTTCCACTAGAAAAGTCCCACTCCATTGGGGGGGGGGGGCGGGGAATATTGAGCTTTGAAAATCCTTGCCTGCACAGTAGCAGTATTCTGTCTTATGACTGGATACTGCATTTGATGCTTTAAAAGATATTTTAGTTAGGAGAAGAACTTTCAGAACAAAACCCATTGCTCTACTTAGTTATATGATCTTCAGCAAATAATGCTCTGAGTCCCCTTTTCCTTAGGAATTTTTTTTTTTTGCAAAATTTTGATAATAGTGAAACAATAAGTTTTTACCTGAATAGAGAACATTCTATTCAAGAGAATAATGATTTATCTAAAAGTTTCAAGCTTATATTCTTTTTTGACCTTTTATCTCTTCAGTTCAAATTTGGGTCATCCAACTCAACAAATCTTGATTACTGTCTACTAAATGTAGAACATCCCAACTAAGTTGTGGTGAAAGATAAACAAAGTATAATAACCATTATGCCGGTATGACTGGCATTCATTAAGAGAAATAATTTAATACCCTTTTAATATAATTACATAGTTCTATTAAGACAATAAAGCACTGAGTGCCTGTGTTATTATACAGCATTCCCTCCTTATCTGTGATTTCACTTCTTGTGATTTCAGTTATCCATGGTCCACCATAGTCTGAAGAGATTTCATGAAAAGTTCCTGAAATAAACAATTCATAGGTTTTGAACCGGGGATTTTCTTAGTAGCATGAAGTCTCTAGCTGTCTCACTTTATCCTATTTGGAACATCAATCACATCTTTATTCTGCATGCCTATTCTATATATACTACCCTACCATTAGTCATTTAACAGCTGTCTCTGTTCTGAGAAAGATTGCTTAGTGTTGTAATGCTTATAAATAGGCTCAGTACTATCTGTGGTTTGAGACATCCACTGGGAGTCTTGGGACATATCCTGTGAGGATAAGAGGGGACTACTATACATTTTTCCAACTCATAGATTGTACAATACTAAAAGTGAACTCTAAAGTAAACTATGGATGTGTCAGTGTTGGGTCATCTGTTGTTACAAACACACCAATCTGGTGTGAGGTGTTAATAGTCGGGGAGGCTCTCTGTGGGTTAGGGGAGAAAGTATATGCGAACTTTCTGTACATTCTGATGTTTTGCTTTGAACCTAAAAGTGCTCTAAAAATTAAAGTCTCCTTAAAAAAGTGAAGAATATGTGAGAAAATATCATTGCAATATTTATACAGCAAATGTTACCTATTTACATGAAAAATGCCTTCTTAATAGTCTCATAACATTTATATGCAGAATATCTTTGAATGTTGTAACCTGAAAAATTATTTGATACCATCTGTAGCACTCTTTCATGTTTTAGGTAAAGAAATTGGAACAAAAATAAAGAATAAAAATCCAGGTAATAGAATACCCAACTTCCAACTCGTTTCAGTATGCCATTTGCCTTTATAACCACTGAAACAAAATTTTATTTAGATTGTAGCTGGCATTACTTGATGAAATCACCCTATACTTCTGAAAATTCATGCTGGTTAAACATCATTTATTATTATGATTTATATACTGAGTCATGTTGTTTTAAAACCATCTAATAACTGAAGCAGTTGCCCCTCAAGTGAGTCTTTTTTTTTTCCTTATGCCCGGGAATTAATAAAAAGCGGTTATTTACAAGTTTCCTTTTTTTTTTCCCTATTAAGGACTTTTTCACCAACTAAAGCCACAGAAGAATTATAGAAAGAATTCTGTTTTATGTCAGTAACAGCAATAGCTTAAGAAATACACTATTGTTGCTTAGGGACATATTTTCAATTTTATGAAAACCATTTCCTTGGCTACAAAGTGAATTTTTAGAGCTGGTTCAATTTCTTCTTGTTCTTGTGATAGTGAACCAAAACTAGTTTGTGCTGTCATTTCAAACTTGCTTCAAAAATATATTTTTTTTAAATCATATGAGAATTTTGTATGATGGTCAAGTCCAGTAAATCTTTCAAGAAGCAAAGCACTATCACAAGAAAACAAAAACCCTGTAACACTATCTAAAATATAATATGATTAACATATATAGTATTAGGCAACATAGGTTTAAAAAGCTGTTGGAAATACTAGATGGATCATTTTTGATAATTTACAAACACAAAATATTTATAAAGTGAACTCCTATTTGGCATCTGAATTATTCTTCAAAATGTTACCTAAAATTTAAAAGTCCCAGAAGATCTACAGTGATGAACTACTAAGATTAAACTTTTTGCCAACTTAACCTGAGATCTATGTTATTTACTGTATTGAGAGAATTATGCAAATCTCCTGAAACTTCATGCTATGAAGTCAGTGCTCCTCATGGTATGAAAAATCCCAACACCAACTTTAGAGTAATTTACATGAAATAAGTGCAAAATGTTTTAGGTCCCTTTCTTTTCTCATAATCCAAGTAACTCATGCTTCTATAATTCCTCTGAACAGCTCAAAAGTCTCTTCAGCAGAGTAATATTGACATATGATTCCCTAATGTCATATCATCTTCTTTATCAAAACTGTGTTGCTTAGAATCCTGTTCTTAAAAGCCCTGGTTGTAATAATTCACAGTAAATGATTAATAGCTGCTGGAAGATTGACAAATTTTCTTGCAAAATATGTTTGATTAGACCACATTATCTCATCCATGAATCCAACTAAAGCACCATGAAAAATAAGTGAAGAATATATTTTTATAAATAGGTCAATCTTGTAAATTATTTTTCAAATCACTAACTCTTCAGCAATAGACTGACATCTGTTCATTCCCAGAAACCCATCCCTGAACATGCTGACAGCTCAAATGATAATGGAAAATCTCCTTTGGCTTGGGTACATTGATGCCTTAAGTGTTTTTCAGTGTAACTTTAACCTTGAAAAAGTGCTTCTCTCTCTTTGCCCCATTTCAAGAAAACCAAGGATATATTAGTTCATTTGTCTTTTTGACATTCTTTCTTTAAATAAAAAAAATAAAAGCTATGATTCAGCTTCCAAGCTTATTGGCCATTAGTTTTTAATCAAATAGAAAATTTTCTAGTTAATAGAGAAAAAAGGGAAGTCATTTAATTGATTTTGTACTGGTCTTAAGCAATAGATCTTTAATTCCATTTTATCATTTGGCCTTGTTTTTATCCAAGGGCAATAAGTAGTAAGTAGGTCCTTTTCAGACTTCAAGGGGAAAAAAAGAACCAGTTGATGCTATGAATTCTTTAGTTCTTTTAGAATGAGGATTTTGATGAAACAGAAAAATCTTAGAAATTAAAGCCCGTGGGAAGATCAGAAAGTGGGGGATTTGGAAGAAGAAATTAAAATAATGACAATAAAAACACAATATTTTTTGATCACTTACTACTACATTACAGGAATAAAATTAGGGAAACATATTTTTGTTATTTCATTTGTCAAACTAGTGAAGAAACTGGGTTTGTGAAGGAGTTAAGGGTGTCAGGAAGAGTTCATTGCTTTGAGAGGACCAGATTAACTTCTGTATTCAGGATTCACATTTGGGATTTTGCCCCTGATTCTGACATAATAAATAAATAAATAGATAGATAAATCGAATACCTAGAGAGTAATGATAATCATGTCATCCCTGATAGTTTCATTGCAATTATGAATAAGTGATATCAGAGATCAGGGTTTGAGTGAGTGATGATAATACAGTGGAATGAGATGCAGCTGGAATTTGAAATCACACATATATATTTCCGGATTCTAGTTTTCTCCACACTACCATGCTAGAGTAAGAAAAAAGTAAGGAATTATTCCAGATGTATCCAAATAAGAATGGATGTTGAACAACATCAACAATAAAAGAAAAAAAAATAATTGTTATATAGGGGAAAGCCTCAAGGATATGAGCAATTAATATGTAGGGTTCAGAAAGCCAGGATAGGGAAGTTGGTAGTCCTAGTACTGAGAATCTGACTTTAAATATTATTAAGATGAGTTGGTGGAGCAATAGTCATTAGTTAAGCAATTAATTGCTTGATTGATTTTCAATTGATGATAAATTTACATTTTTGCAATACCTGGAAATGTTCGTATTCATAGTTAAAAGGGTACACATTGGCATCTTTTGGGTAAAAGTCAAGGATGCTGTTAAACAGTGCACAGGATAGTTTCTCACAACAAAGCATTATACATATACAAATGCTGATAGTGCCAAATTTGAGAGACCTAGACCAGAGCAAAAATCTAACAGAATTTTCAGGTGATTGTGATTTGTACTTCTAGGTTTAGAACCTCTATCCTCATTGATATTAGTGGACCACAATGTTTTTTTTCTTTAGGGTATTATTTGTTATCTTGAACACTCCATTACTCAACACCTAGCTTTTAATGTTTTGCATTTGCCAAATTTGCTTTTGTCCAGCATTCAAAAAAAGATCTTCAACAGAAGTCAGCAACTCTCTCTAACCACCCTTTGCAGTTTGTGTCCAGTGTTTGGTGTCATGTGATACTAACTTACACCATATCTTTTACTGTCAAATCTCTGCACTGCAACTCTAAGAAAAGCTCTTTCAAGAAATTCTTTATAGCTGTATAGAGTAGCCTGGAGAATACAAAAGTGTGCAACACTTGTGGAATTAATAAATTATTAGTGAGGGTTCTTTCTTCTTTGTCATCAAGGTAGGCTATGGATTGACTGAAGCTAGCTAGGATTAGATTGAGCTTTATTTTACTTTATTTATTTACGTTTTGGTACCAGGGAGTGACCCAGGAGTGTGTTATCACTGAGCCATGTCCCCAGCCCTTTTTACTTTTTTGTTTTAAGAAAGTGTCTTTTTTAAAAAAATATTTTATTAGTTGTTGATGGACCTTTATTTATTTTTATGTGGTACTGAGAATCGAACCCAGTACCTCACACATGCTAGGCAAGTGCTTTACCACTGAGCCACAATCCCAGCCCCTAAGAAAGGGTTTTATTAAGTTGTTTAATGTCTTGCTAAGTTGCTGAGGCTGCCTTTGAACCTGAGATTTTCCTGCCTCAGCCTCCTAAATTGGTGGTATTACAGGTGTGCACCACTGTATCCAGCTAGATTGAGTTCTAATATTACCTCAGTTGTTCTTGTCCAGTTTTGTAGACATAAAGGGAGCTCCAAAGTACTGGACAACTATTACTAGTTCTTTATACCCACAATAATGCACAGGAGCCATTATGCAAATCCTGTTTCTATTACTGTGTGCTATGGCCCATTGTTAACTATGACTAATGTGATTTGTCAGTGAATTCCTCAAATACTATATCAATAAAACAGAATTGATTTGTTTAGAAATTTGTTGCATTTGTTTATTATGAACTTTTACTTAATACTAAATAAGAAGAGATAGAGAGAGAGAGAGAGAGAGAGAGAGAGAGAGAGAGAGAGAGGGAGAGAGAGAGATAATAAGATAGGTAGATATAATACTCAGATGGAACCCAAACTGTAACTTGATTGTCAGTATACAAAAAGCTAGAATAGATTATTTAAGGATCATGAATCACTGGCCCTAGGGGATTTTAAAGACTTAAGACAAAACAAATGAAAAATACCTCTTCTAACTTTTCCTTTGCTTCTTTTTACTATAAATTTCTATTACTAACAGCATCATAAGTCACAATATACAGGCTGATTGTAAAAATCTGTTAGTTAATAATCCTAAATATATATTCTGTATATTATGAATAAGAATGATTATAATTTTTATTGTGTCACCTATGACATATTATTCTGATTAATAGAGAATAGAATAGCTAATATTTATTGGTGATTTTTATTAATAACCTTATTTTAAATATTACTGTAGTATTATAGCATCATTATAGTATCATTATACTATTTTAATGATAAAGCAACTGACATTCTTAGCTCAGCTGGTACAAATTTTAATTTAGAGATACAATAAAGGATACTAATGAGTATATTTGCATACTCAATTATTTGTAATTTTATATAAAACCTTATTAGTTCAAAATAATTATTATTACATTTTAAAAGTATATCATCTATCAACTCAATCATCATTAAACATTATTAAAATGAGTTGATAGAGTAATGATCATTAGTTCAGCAATCATTTATTGATGGCAGATTCAATCTGTGTTTAAATAATTGCTTTTATTTCATTAAAAATTATTTTACTAAAATTATAGATAATTTGTAAAATTAGGGTACAGAAACAAATTTCAACAGAAATCACCAATACTACTACTAATACACAGACAGCAACTACAATATTTTTGTATAGTAATATATCTGCTGTTTTCAAAGTATAAATAAACTTTAATTGAAATGATTTTGTCCTGTTCCTTTAAATTATCATTCTATTATGAATATTTTAATATTATTGCATTAATCTATAAGTAATGTTTTTAAATCTAGTATGACTGTATCATGTGGATTACCATACTTTTTTTTTAACCTTTTGTTATGGTTTACATATTAGGCGTCCCTCAAAAGCTCATGTGTGAGACAATACAAGATGGTTTACAGGATAAATGATTGGGTTATAAGAATCTTAACTCAATCAGTGAATTAATCACTTGGTGGGATTAACTGAATGGTAACTGAAGGGCAGTAGAGTGTGGCTGGAGGAAGTGGGATCCCGGGGGCATGCTTTTTGGTTATATATTTGGTATCTGACAAGTCTTTCCCTCTGCTTCCTAATCATCATGCCAGCTGCTTCTGTCCACCACACTCTTCTGCCATAGTGTTCAGCCTCACCTCAATGACTGAGGCCTCTGAAACCATGAGCCCTCAAAAAAACATTTCCGCCTCTGCAATTGTTCTGGTTAAATCTTTTAGTCACAGCAGTGAAAAACTGATTAAAACACCCAACAGTTTTGAACATTTGTATTGTTTCCATTATTTGGCAGTAAATGTTTTTAACATTTGAGAAATATTTTAAAATAGAATTTCCTCTATTTAACAACTTTATGGAGATATAATTTATATTATCAATTCATCCATTTAAAATGTGCAATTCAGTTTGAAGTATAATCAGAGTTCTGTTAATTTTAGAATATTTTCATTAAAAATCTCATAGAAATTAACACTCATATATCATATGAAATATTATTTTTTATGATTAACTTCTATCACTTAGCCTAAACTTCAGTCATATGTAACATAGTAATTCATTTTTTTTACCAATTAACATTCCATTTTGTGAATATATGATATTTTATTTACTTATTCAACCGAACATTTATGTGGCTTTTTTTAGATTATTATGAGTATAGATGCTAGGAATGTTTCTGTATAATTTTTGGTATGGACATAAGTTTTAATTTCTCTTGGCTATATATGTAGGGGTGAACTTGAGAAGTCATATGGTAACTCTATACTTAATCTTTTCAGAAACTTCCAAACTATTTTCGAAGCTGTTTAAACCATTTTGCATTCCCATTAGCAATGTGTGGAAGTTTTAATTTCCCCATATCATTGCCATAACCTGTTTTTTTTTTTTTTTTTTTTTTGGACTTTTTTGATTGTAGCTATTTTAATGTATACAAAGAGATACCTTAATTTAATTTTGCTTTGCATTTCTCAGTTTTCTAAGTATATTGAGTGATTTTATATGATTATTATAAGGTCCTTGCTTAGCATCCGGATGGCCATCTTAAGTGACTGGTACCATTTTAAGGAAAAAAGTTTCACTTTCCCACCCAAGGGCATTTCTGAGAAAGGCTCACCACTCCCTTATACCAACCCAACCCCTAACTACTTGCATCAGGACCCACCTGGCTCTGATTCCAGAGCCTGCCCCATAAAAGTCCCAGAACTTAAGTCTGTTTTGCCTCTCTCTCCTATGGAGACATGGCCTTTATTTGTCAGCTCAAATAAAGTGTATCTCTGCCTGGTCTCCGACATTCATTTCTTGCTTACCCTTCTCTCGTTCCTCACTTTTCCTTCCATTATTATCCATTTATATACGGACAAATGGCTACTTAGATCTCTCTTCCATTTTTATTGAGAATTTAATCTAACATTTTAATGTTTATTTATTTATTTACTTAAATATATACTGGGAATTTAACTCAGGGGTGTTTTACCTCTGAGATACATCCCTAGCCCTCCTTGTTTTTATTTTAAAAAAAAAAAAAAGGTCTCACAAAGTTGCTTGGGGCCTCCCTGACTTGCAAAGTCTGGTCTTGATCTTTTGGTGTCCTTGCCTGTCTCCCAAGTTGCCGGGATTATAGGTATACACCATTACATCCACTGAGGTTTTAATTTTTAATATACTTTAGATAAATCTCCCTTTTAAGGTGTACACTTCAGAAAGTTTTCTTCCATACTCTAGTTGTTTTTACATTTATGTATGTGTGTATTTACTTATATATTTATTCATTTATTGATCTTGAGGATTGAACCAGGGGTCACTTTAAGCTTGATCTATATATCCCCAGTCCTTTAAAAATTAATATTTGAGATAGGGTCATGTTAAGTTGCAGATACTTGACTTGAACTTCTGAACCTGCTGCCTCTTTATCTTGAGGTTGGGAATGTTTTCACTTTTTAATGGTATATCCAAGATCAAAAAAGTTTGAAACTTTAATGAAGTACAATTTAGCTCCATTCTTTGTGTTGTTACTTGTGCTTTTGGTGCCATAACTAAGCAACTATTGCCAAATAAAATAGCACTAAGATAAAATGCCATATTCCTATTTAGTGCTATGTTTTAATTTTTACATTTAGGTATATGACATATATTTTAATTGAGTTTTGTATATGGATATAGATATTCCCTTGGATTTGTATGTGAATATCCATTTATCCCAGCACCATTTTCTGAAAACACTATTCTTTGCTATATTGAATTGTCTTCTGAACTTGTTTAAAATCAATTAACTGTAAATACGTGGTTTGTTTTTTGTCCTGGACTCTCAATTCTATGCCAACAATCTACTTGTCTATCCTTATGAGCACTTAATCTCTTGATTACTGTTGCTGTGTAGTCACTTTAGAAATTGAAACTTTGAACCCCTACCTTCATTCAAGATTGTTTTGACCCCTTGTATTGCCTTATGAATTTTAGGAAGAATCTGACATTTTGACAAAGAAACCAACTGATATTTTGATAGAAACTGTGGTGAATCTGTAGAAAAAAAGGGAATATATTGAGATCTTAACAGTAGTATGTCTTCAAGAATATTAACATGTAGTGTCTCCCTATTTCAGTCATATTTAATTACAAATGCAATTTTGAAGGTATAAACTTTATACTAATTTTGCTAAATTTATTTTTTTAAATGCTATCTTAAGTGAGAATATTTAAATTTCAATTTTTGGGTTCATTATAAATATATTTTTGTACATTGATCTTTTATTCTGAAACATTGCTGAATTTATTTCTTAAAATAAGTTTTTAGTAGATACCTGATGTTTTTCTATATATGACACCATACATCTGCAAATAATGTGCTTCTTCATTTTCATGACTTCTCTTCCTCCCCTTCTTCTGTTTTCTTCTTTTTTCTCCTCTTTCTCCTTTTACCCTTCACTCCTTCCTCTTCTTTTTTGCCTAATTGCACTGGCTACAACCTACTGTGTAATGTTGAGTGGAAGTGGCTAGTGCAGACAAGTGTGCCTGTTTCTTATCTTAAAGGAAAAACATTCAGGCTTTATCCATTAGTGATATGATGTTAACATTTTGTCCTGTTCATAAGGGGGAAGCATCCAAACATCATCCACTATGTGACATTAGCTGACATTATTTTGTGAATGGTTGTTATGGCTTGGCTATTAGGTGTTCTCAAAAAGCTCACATGTGAGACAATGCAAGAAGGTTCAGAAGAGAAATGATTGGGTTGTGAGAGTTTTAACCTAATAAATTGATTAATCCCTGATGGGATTAACTGAGTGGTAACTGGAGGCAGGTGGGTTGTGGCTGGAGGAGGTGGTTAATTGGGGGCGTGGCTATGGGATATATATTTTGTATCTGGGGAGTGGAGTCCTTTCTCTGCTTTCTGATCACCACATAAGCTGCTTCCCTCTGCCACCCTCTTCAACCATGTTGTTCTTGTGTGACCTGGAGCCCTGAGGAATGGAACCAGCTGTCTATGGATTAACATCTCTGAAATCGTGAGCCCTCAAACTTTTCCTCCCTAAAATTATTCTGGTCAGATCCTTTAGTAACAGCAGAAAAAAAAAAAAAAAAAAAAGACTAAACAATGTTCTTATTCAGGTGAAGGACACTCCCTTTATTTGAAATTTGCTGAGCATTTTGTATCATGAAAGGGTATTGGATTTTATTAAGTGTTTTTTCTTTATCAATTGAGATGCTCATGCAACTGTCATTTATTCTGTTGATAGGTGTACCATATTAATGAATGAAAATAAAGATTTATATTAAATTACATTAAATAAAAAGAAACATCTTAAATCAATAACCTAAAATTTTGAAAATGTTAAAGTTACCTTGTTTTAGGTACAAATGGAATAAAGCCATAGGGTTAAAGTCATAGTCCTCTTGAATATGTTGCTGGGATACATTTGCTAGTATTTTGTTGAATATTTTGGGTCTAGATTCACAAGAGATACCATATGTCTTCCATCATTAATTTTTCCACTTTGTTCCAATTAAATTCCAGCTGAGACAGTTTTTGAGACCAGTGGTTATAAGATCTTCTCACTCCATAAGAGCTTTTATTGCTCTTTCCATGGTTTCCTATAATAAACAAGCTGGCTTACAATTTAGCCTGTTGTTCTCATAAAACCTTCTCTTAATTGCTTAAAGATTGTTTAAAATTACCAAAATCTCTATTGTTTTATAACATACTTAGGGTTGAATTCTCTCACCTTGTTTGTCTTTGGGGAAAGCTTTGAAGTCCTCTATTCCTATGGACTCCTTGTGGGCAGGATCTGAGTTGCTTCTCCTGGAGCTAGGAGCAGAGGTGCCCTTTGGTTTATGTCTTTTGATGTGGAATTTCTGCCCTACCAGCAAGAAAGGGTGAGGGCAAAGATATCTTACTGTTCTGGGCTTCCTTGCTTGGGGCAGTCATCCTCCTTTGAGTGAGGGCAAGGTGGAGGAATGGAGTTCCTGAGCTCTAAACATATGAAAATTGCAGTTGGAGTTTATGAGAAATGATAGCATCCTGCCCTTCCTTGTGAGATTCTTTATTGGGAAACAAGGAGAGAGGGGTCCCCGCCTTCTTGGCTACTCTTGTCTATAAAAGAGCTTCCATCAATCTGAATTAGAATTGAAGATGGATTAGTTTGTGACTCAAGTGCCACTGACTCTTACTGTTCTAAGCTTTAGTAGAAATTGTTAAATAAATGTTTATTCATGTGCATAATCTCTTAGGTCAATTTCCAGAGATCAATTTTTTTTTTCAAATAATCTTCACCAACACTTGGTGAGTGGACTTGTTGGCATTTCTTACAGAGATGTGAATAAGTGACATTGTTTGAGTACTCTCTGAAAAAGTGTTTCCATCTGAAAAAGTGTTTCCATACAGTTTGTAAAGAAAATGTGAGAAGTGGCTAAATCTTAATTTAAATAATTATTTTTGAGGAGATAAGTAAAATTGTTTTTTACTAAAGAGAAATAGGTTTTGACATAAAATTTACTAAAAGCCATTGAGCAAGTGCATGAACACTAGTATTTTAGTTGTAAGAAAATATAATAGATTTCATTGGTAATCAGTTATAGATATTTTCTTGTACTTTAAAAAAATTTATCAACACTGGAAAAATGTTTCTATGAACACAAAATTGCAAAGTCAGAGTCATTGTTTAAAATGATTCAGTATGTATGACTTTTTGAAAATGTGAAAGTATGGATATAGTAAAAGAATAAGTAGCTTACTAGTGAGGGGGCAGAGAGGAAAATTAGTGGAACACTGAAGATTATTAGGGAAATGAAACAGCTCTGTTTGATTCTAATGTGGTAGATATATGTCATTATTCATTTGTCAAAACCCATAAAGTGTGCAACATCAATAGCAAAACTTATGTAAATTATGAACATTGGGAAATGAAATGTCAATATTTTAGGTCTGTATTAATTTTAATAAACATACCACTTTGGTGTGGGGTTTTGCTAGTGGGAGAGACTATGCATTTATTGGGGAAGGGGTCTGTCAGAAATCTTTGTACCTTTTTCTCAACCTTGCTGTGAACTTACAGCTTCTGTATAATGTCTTTTTTTAAATATATATATATATATATATATATATATATATATATATATATATATATATATATATATATTAATTTTTTCGTTGTAGTTGGGCACAATACCTTTATTTAATTATTTTTATGTGGTTCTGGGGATCAAACCCAGGGCCTCACCCGTGCTAGGCAAGTGCTCTACCACTGGGCCACAATCCCAGCCCCTATATAATGTTTTTTAAAAAATGATTTCATGTATTCATTCTTAAATTGTTACAAATAATACATAAAGAAACACCACCCATTATAAAACATGGCTCATTAATATACTATAATTTCCTATAATTAGATTTAGTAGTATCCTAGCTTTAGTGTTTGTAGCAGATATTTTTTCCCAATTCAGACTAATAGATGCAAACTATAATAAAGCTCTCTTATTGTTAGTGTGGTAAAGTATGTATATCCTACATGGATATGAGTTTATTCTGTTTTATGTAGTAATGCTTTTTCTGAGATTCCCACAAAGATGACACCTTTACTTAAAATGAATCTCAAGAATAAGAGTGAACCCAACATGGCTTCAACATCTTTCTCCAAGTTAAAAAAAAAAAAAATCTCTTTTTATTGATGGTCTTGGAAAATCAAAGTATGATTTTTTTATTAAGAGTAATACCATTTTCTCAAATGAGATTTAAATATTTTTTAGGTATGTGTGGCAAGTAATTGAAAGACATTTGAAAACTTAGAATCATTATTCAATTTTTGACATCAGTTTTTCTTGAAAGTATTTTTTGAAAATGTTAAGATACTATTTTTGTATTTATATCAAACATGGATCAAAAATTGAAATTAGAAATTTTACACACTTTAAAGATAAAATTGTAATAGCAGATATTCTAGAAATCCTGGAGAAAAATTTGATGAAGCATTGTGCACTGTTATGTTCACTACCAAAGGATCATTAAACAGTAGTTTCTTCAACATTGAGTTGACTACAGCATCTCTATTGCTGTAGTCTAGTTCCTTTTCCGTATAGTTTATGGAATTCTATTTGTACATAATGCACCTGTGAAAAGTTGTACTATGTAAGCAAATAGCACACTTTTACCTTCAGTTTAAAAATGTGTGTCTAGAATGATTGCGGTTTACTAGGACACTATGATACCATCCAAGTTGTCATTTCAGTACACCTTTAAGTCACCGAGACAATAAATGGCTTTGCATGTTTATAGTTATTATTTCAGGGATAGTTGAAGAGTTAATCTGAAAATTTATCTCATGTTTGTGTCATTTTCCTTTTATGTGAAATAATAGAGTGGACATAAAGTACAGAACTCAAAAGAGGCCCATGTCACTGTAACCAATAAGTTACAAGGTTGAGGTTGAGGTTGATAAATGGTATGACCTTGTAAGCTTTAGGCTTTATGCATTCAGTTTTTCAACTGGTAAAATTTAGACAACTTTATTAGAAGAAATGGGGGAAAGCTGGTATCAATGCTTTGTTTAATAAACTTTCCTGTACTGAAAAGTATCCTACTTACTCAAAGCCATCGTAAAACATTTTGTCTATATAAATGTGACTTGCAAACACATAATAATACTAATATTAAATGGCTCATTATGTACTAAAACAAATATGGGACCTGAATTCATAATGGCCAATTTAACTTATATGTGTGTGTATAATATATAGAGTAATGCTATTTATATATATTATATATACATATATAATACATATATAAAATCTATATCTATCTATGCATATAGTTATGTAGAGATTTTACATATATAACTATATATGTAAACCAGTTAGATTCATTCAGTTTAGCCTTAGGGAATTTTCTAGGCCCTATTCAATGTATCCACTATAAGTGATTTATGTGGTCTGCTAGATTTTCAGATAGGTTAATTTTTGTTCTTAAAAACAACTTAGCGCTGGACACTGTGGCACATTCCTATAATCCCAGTGGCTCAGGAGGCTGAGGCAGGAGGATCGTGAGTTCAAAGCCATCCTTAGCAATTTAGTGAGGCATTAAGCAACTCAGTGAGATCTTGTCTCAAAATAATAGGCACATCCCCAGCCTTTCTTTTTTGACTCAGTGGTTGAGTGCCCCTGAGTTCAATCCCCGGTACCAAAAAACAAAAACAAAAATAAAAACAACTTAGCACTGGTAGCATTAATTTTTAACCAGCAGTTTCAGTTTATAGTTATTATTATAGTTACTATGTTGAGTCATAGTACTTTTAAAAAATCCTAGCAATAGTAATGTGTTAGTAGCTATTGGTATCACATCTGGTGTTCAAAATATAAATGAGCCATGATAATGATTATGTTGTTAAACAGAAAGACTAAATGACATGGAACTATCAACTTGTCCTATGTCCTGGAAATTGCATACTTTGAAAATAGTCTTGTATTTACAATCACATATAATCCTTGATACTGAAAAAAATATTGTCATTTACTGATATAAATGCTTTGCACACTTTCAGAGATACTCATTGTCTGAAGTTCTCTTCTATCCCAGTGTGTTAAATTTATACTAGCTGCCTTGGGTCACTCTGGTGCCACTTGCATTTCCATTTAATCAGAGAATTATAGGGCTTTCTTAGACAAACGAGATTGTAGAAAATGTCTGTTCAAATCTGTTTATTTTTCATATAAGATAAAGGAGACAGTTGCAGATTGCAATTCCAAACATAACTGTATCAATAACTTCTATCCCACATGCTTTTCCTATATCATGATGTTAAAATTCCTCCCTGAAGAGATGGCAGCTAGAGGAGAATTGGGGAAGTGGAAACTATGCCCGCTCCGCTCCCCATTAACGTTGGTGTGCTAGGTGCCTTTGATCCTAACACAATCATATTTCCTACCAATGTCCCCATCTCAGCTGACTGTAAACAGAGCAGAAACTTCAGGGAAGGGGGAGTTTCCCTTGCTAAATATAGGCTATATTGAAGATTTATGATCATTGTTGTTGCTGTTAACCACTGACTTTTGAAATGGTTTGTTACCCAGGCATAGAAACTGGCCCAGAATCTCAGAGACTATGACTGATTTGCTCAGAGATGTACAGCTGCTGCAGAGATAGCAGTAGTTGATATGGGTTTTAATTATGGAGTTAATGGTTTTTCTATTTTATCACATACATTAAAATGTGTTCTCAGGTGGTGTTTAGCTTTTCAAAAGGCTATTTGAAAGTAAATACCAGGGATATTTTTCCTCATTACTACCATAGAGTCTTCTTGGTTTTTAATGAACATAGCTAAAACTTAAAAGTCAGGGCCAAAACTTCCCTTTTGTTCTATTGTATAAGCTGATTTCATTTTTTTTTCCCCTGCTGCTGACGAAGATCTGACTAAAAGGCTTTCACAAATAATCTAGAATGCAGGCCCTGTCTATATATGCATGTAGTGAGAAATTAAGTGCTCAAATTAAAGAAAAGAAACATGACTCTCTTTTGTGCATTTGCAAATTTAGAATAATCACAATAAATTCAGAATTAATCACAAGTTAACCTTGTGAAACATAACTTGCATTATTTTCAGGTTATTATCAGAGCTCAAGCATTGGGATTTTTCAACTATGAGTCAAGCTAAATTGGTTTTAATGATTTCAGTCTAGGTGGCCAGCAAAATAAAACAATTAGGGAAGGAAAAAAGGCTTACAATTTGATGCAATATCAGATAGAGGAATGAGAAATGTTATCTTACAGATTAGATTTTTATCTCAGAAAGTGTTTGAAGTTACTTGTTTTAGTTTTCCTCCTAGTAAAAAGGTAATAATCTTACTTTATTACTGTTTTTAATCAACCCTATAAGCAGTAAGGAAAAAATGAAGCTTATTTGTGAGAGTTGGAGAAATACTTATGTATCTCTTCAATTCCCACTTTTCTTTCATCATTAAAATGGAGAAACATCATAATTTCCAGGATTCCCCTTTTGGTACTCATTAATCCCATTATAAGTAATATGTAGAACATAAGACTGGCCGAAGCCCATAGGTATCAGGTAACCTCACAATGACCCTATGTAATAGGCCATATTCTAGCTTATAGGATTTGTACCTAGGCCTAGAGAGGTTACTTGTCCAGAGTAACGCATCTGAAATGCTCTCATGTGGGAGTACATATCACAGCCTCATGTCTTAAGTTAATGTTTTTCCTGTATTACCATAATGTCTCTGCTAAACAGATTAGTTTATTGAATTGCTTCTTTCTTTGGAATAGATGAGACAAGCTAAATGTAATATATAAGCTAATATAATTTTAAATAATATATATAAGCAAAGTATGGAATCATTGTGAGAAGGGGATCGGGGACAGGTTTTCCACATGAGGAAGTATGACAAAATGCCTCTTACCCCGGGTGGTAGGTGAGGGGGATGAGGAGTGAGGCACATGGGAAGTTTCAAGAAGAAATTATTTCCTGAAAGGGAACAATCTGATGTGGGACAGAGGAAAGGAAAAAGAAAAACACAGTAGGAGGAGAGGAAAAAGAAAAACACTCAATAGGATGTGATAACACATGTGTGCAAACACACACACACACACACACACACACACACACACACAAAATCCAGAGCAGTGTTTATTAATCTTGAAAATCATTCCTGAAGTAGATATAACTTTAAGAAAATAAAGGACAGCTAAAAAGAGCTCACTATTAATTTGATAGAAGAAAGCAATTTTACATTTTTTAATTAAAAAGCTGCCTAATCAGATTACATTGATTATTTTCATGCTATAAAACTCTCTCTCACACACACACACACACACATACACAAAAGAGCCAAATTTTGTCTTTATTTGGAAGAATTTATGTCATAGAAATTGGCTAATTAGACTTAGGTATTATATTTCAATTCAATGTAGTAAATGACATTGAAAAGATTGGCCTTATGCACAAAATTACTATTATATTCTCCTGGTATATGTCAAACTTCTTTTTTTTTCCCCCAGAGTTACAGGCAAGCATTTATTAGAAGCATAGGAAAGGGAACAGGGACACTCTTAAAGGCGAGAGTTTGTTCTCTCAGAAGAGATGAGGATGGCATGCCCGTTCTGCCCCATGGCTTATTGAAAATCCCAGGGAAGTTTCCAGAGAGTCCCATCCAGGTCTACCACTTGACTTGACTAATTTGTACCAGTTCTTCCTCCTGAAAATAAAATATGGAGACTTCTCAGCTATGCTGAAAATAAGTAAGCATTAAGCATTGGCCAGGAAAAGCCGAATTCACTGAATTTCTCAAAGTGTGGTCTACTTTCTAAGAATACAGATCCCAACCCATTTTGGATCCACATTAGTACAAGCATGTCTGTCCAGCAAAATGTATGCATGTGATTTTTTACTACAAGTATTTGTATATATATATATATATTTAAGAACCACATCCATCCAAAGATGAGCCACCTATTGGCAAGCTGTTTAATCACTTTCAAAGCATTTGAGAACAACAAATTTTATGTAGTATACACTTTGTTATTCATAAAATATTGGTTCACTTCAAATTAAAGTATTAGGAATTTGCTTATTAGTTAAAAATTATCAAATGCATGTGCAAACATAAGAGAGTTAAGACAAACAATGTTCATGTTTTAGGATTTATTCCATCTAATTCAAATTAAAAATAGAAATGTTCATAACTAAAAGTATTAAAATGTTTGTCTCATTTTGAATAAATTTGTTTTAAGTACCCAAATTCCCCCAATGAATGACTGGTAATGCTAAAGACAACTCTTGTTTTTAAAATAGATTCAAGAGTCATAATGCAAATTTCTTGCCAAGTTTTGGTGACATCTCATATTATTAGTAGATAGCTGGAAATATTAATACATTTGAAATTTACATGAATGTAGTGTATAAAGTCCTTAATACTTTAATATTAAAAATACATATAAAACATGCAGTAATGAATTTTGTTCTGTGGTGACATTTAAAATGTTTCTTGGATTTCACTATAATTAATATAGCAGTAATATAATTACTTTTTCCTTGTCATCTCTTTTACTGAATGCTAAAGTTTGGGAAATTGTCTAATAAATAATTTTAAGTATAACATATACTTCAATTACACCTGAAATTTTTATTAAATAATTATTTTTAATGCAAATTTTTATTTATTTAGAGTAATACTGATAATATAATTTTTTAAAATTAGAAAATTATTCATTATAATGAGCCCCACATGAGAAAAATATCTGAAGTACTATGTGAAGAATGTTCCTTAGAACAGAGGAACCACACAGTCATCATTCTTGATCTCCCGAGCTCCTCCCTAACACCAAATTTTCTCCCTCACTCTCCCTGTATGTTTCAGTCAGTTACATTAGTCCTATGACAAGTAATAGAACTAGACCTTTTCTTTGCTCTTTTACTCAGGAAAATTTCTTAATTACCTAGTTTTCTTTATAAATTTGGATGTTCCATGGTTAATTGAATATGAAAAGGATTCAGAGATTGGTTTAATTTCAGAGTTATTGATCTAACTTATGTATAACAAAATATCTCAAAGAATATCTAAAAGAACTGAAAGCCATTTGGGGAATAAATAAGATGATCCATTAATACCAGCATGCATGTTGAAATTTTAAATGAAATGTCCTTGGACTGACATTCCATATTTTCCTGTCATCTTCAGAGTAACAGATTTGATTTTAGTTGATGTTTTCTCCCTTCCTTCCTTTCTTCTTTTTGTACCAGGGATTGAACCCAGGGATGGTTAACCACTAAGCCACATCCCCAGCATGCTTTTTATATTTTATTTTGGACAGAGTCTTGCTAAATTGCTGAGGTTGACTTTGAATTTGTGATCCTGCTGCATCAGCCTCCAGAGTTGATGGGTGAAGGTGTGTGCCACTGTGCCTGGCTTAGTTGATGTTTTCTAATTTTTTCTGTTCAATTGGTCTGCATAGTTTTATATACTATACTGATTGATTAAGTATTTCCCATTGCATGCAATAGCTTCACTTGGTCATGTTTATTATCCCTAGCATGGCAGTGGGATGTACTTTATCAAAAGATCCTTCTAATGTTTGAATGACCTGGAAATGTGAAGTAGTGCTTTTTTCTGGAGGCTTGCATATGGACTAGCCTTTCTTACACCCTGAAAAATGATGGACTTTGAACATAATGTAAATGCTAATGCATATACAGTGTCTTGCATTTGCTTAGAAATCTTCTGTCATTAAAGTTGTTTTTAGCATCATTCATATGGAGAGTTAAAAAAAATCTCTGAGATATGTATGAATACTTGTTATGAGTCAAACTGTGTCCACCAAAATTCACATGTTGAAGTCCAAACACACAGTAACAGAATGTGACTGCATTTGGAGATAGTCTTGAAGAGGTAATTAAGGTAAAATGAGGTCCTAGTCCAATATAACATATCATTATAAGAGGAGGGCTAGACACAGATGATAGAGCAAAGACCAGATGAACACAAAGGATGTAGCTGGCCATGGTCAAGCCAAGGAAAGAATCCTTAGGATGAAATCAACCCTTCTGATAACTTGATCTCAGGCTTGTGGCTCCAGGTGAGAACAAATTCCTATTGTTTACCTTAACTGATCTGTGGTATATTTCATGTTAGTTCTATCAAACTAATAATATAATATACAAGTACATTATAAAATAGTGATCACTAATAACTATTTAAGGCATTTTTATGGGAGAGAAAACTTAATAATCATTATAGGCAATTCAGTATCTCGGGATAATTATTTGTTTAAACTGAAATGTGCAAACTTAATCCCTTTTCCTTTCCCGAAGGGAGGCTAAAAGGAATGGAAATTCCCTTTTGTTCACATGAACTTGTAATTTCTTCCTCCACAGAACCTTCTCTTTCCTTACGTCAGCTTTTGGTGATCTGATTCCATCTGTTTCATTACACCTATTTTGTTGTTTTTCTACTTCTCTACAGAGTCCATATTTTCAGCCCATTATTTAAATAATGTACTCTACATCTTTATATCCCTTATGTTTTAATCAGCTTTTTCACTGCTGCGACTAAAAGACTTGACCAGAATTAACTGTAGAGAAAAATCTTATCTGAAGGCTTACTGTTTGAGAGTTTCAATCCATAGAAAACCTCCATTCCTCAAGGCTCTAGTTGAGGCAGAATATCATGGTAGAAGAATGTGGTAGAGGGAAGCCGTTCACATCATGATCAAAAAGCAGAGAGAAGCTCCACTTGACAAATATAAAATATATACCCCAAAAGCATGCCTCCAGTGATCTACCTTCTCCAGCCACACCCTACCACCTTTAGCTACACCCTACCTTACCCACTATTTAGGTAATCCCATCAGGGATTAATTCACTGATTGGGTTAAGACTCTCATAACCCAATTGTTTTTTCCTCTAAATCTTACATTGGCTCACTTGTGAGCTTTTGGGGGATACCTCACATCCTAACCCTAACACCTTCTTTTTCTGGCATTCCTACTTTGCAAATACTCAAATTCCCTTAAAGTTTGTAGTCTTTCCCTACCCCAGTCATAGGGAAGTTACACTTTATAAATCACTTCAAATCTTCAATCTCATAAAAAGATACCTTTGAATCTGAATTCATTGTGATTACTAGATCAGTGTCACTAACTCAGATGACTATGATAGTTAGAAAAGTTCCACACGTGAAGTAGTTATGGAGGGAGGGAAGCCTCGTGGGAAGTGCGACAGACTATATTGCATGTGACCTATCAGGCACACATGACACATCATCCTCTAAAGTTAGCAGTTCCGCACTGCTAGTTTTTCTAATTTTTTGTTTTCGAAGAGGAGAAAATAACATTATAGAAAATAATGGTGGGCCAAATAACACACATTTATTTGGTGGAGTACTTGGAAGTCTTTGATGTAGACCATTGAGTTTGAGATTTTATACTTGGTGTCATAAAAATTTCAAAATATTCATATCCTAGGCCTGTATCAGATTGATTGAGGAAAGTGAGTGAACAGAGACAAATGAGGTTAGAAGACCTGTTGGAATGTGATATAAGACAGACCTCTGTAGAGAGAGGGAGGGAGGCCTTAGAAACCAGTGAAATCCTAAAAAAAAAAAAAAAAAAAAGAAATTACCAAAACTGATGAAGAGTGCTTGAGTCAAAGTTACCATTCAAAGATTTCTGCATTTCTCAGTAGTGGATCTGCCTCAGCAGTTTTTCCAGACTCAGTCATTGGCTGGGAACACTGTGGGAGGTGGGAACTTGTGAATAAAATGGCACATTCAATCAATTATGCTCTACTTATTCAGAGATTTTCAATTGCATGTTTTCAGCTGCTACAGATTGTCCCATGTGCCACAGAGCTAGGTCCCTTCACAGGCTTGATAAACAGCTCCTCCATAATTCCTGTAGGTTTCTTTTCCTCTGAGGAAATTTAGAAGAGGAAGAAAATAACCATATTGAGGTTGCTAATGTGATGAATATATTGTATCCTGAGGATGGGGCTCCATGTTTTCAGTCACTTGCTTTTGAGCTGATGGTTCAGTTATACATTAAGAAAGTTGTTCCATCATTCTGTACGACAAGCTGCTTTTGTTGTGTAGTATATGATTTAGCCAATAGATTTTGTGGCTATTGGCCCATATTTACATTTCCTTTGCTATTAAGTGTGTCTGCTGGGCAGATTCTATGCTGTGTGACATTCACACCTGTGAACCAGGCATTTCATAAGCCTTGGAACAGTGGTATTACCTGAGGGCTTGCAGCACAAAAGACAAACCTATACCTGGAACTAGTTCACACTTTTGTGAGGATGAACCACTCATCCTTCCAGTTTAGAAGGTATCCATCAATTGCCACAATGTGGCCAATTGATTTTTTTAAGGAGTAGTGCCATAGAAGAAACTCTCTCTGCTAATTTACCTTGATAATTGGTAGCCCATAACACTGAGACTTCTTCTCTGCCAGTATGACCCCTTTGATCCTACACCCACTTCTGGGGTGGTTGATGATAAAGTCCATTGACCAAAGCATTTTGGTTGTCAGTGCTTCTCTTATGGTAGATGTGTTATTGTGGATAGTAATATGTTATTAAAAAAATTTTCACATTTCTTGCCTACTTCCATATGTCAATCCACATGTTTCTACCCTAGACCCCCTTAACTTTAATTCCCTAATTATTTTATTTCCAATCCATTTGCCAGATTGCCTGGTCACTGGCCACTGACTTGGAATTTATATGTGTGCATACACTAGTCTACTTCTTTCATTCAATGTGTACTGCTCACAACTTCCATAGAGAAGATTCTTTTCCCTCTATTCACTAACTTTCAGAACTGCTCTTGAATGTGGTTATACTTTATTTTTAGCTTATACCCATATATTGAGCTGAATGACTCATAAAATAAGATCGTCTCTCTTTTTATTTTTCTTCTTCAACTGGTTGTTAGGGACTGCATATATTTTAATTCATGATGGGAAGTTCTGGATGCAAGGTCACTTGGAAGCTCAAGGTCAAGTTTGTTTCTTCCAAGACCAAGGAACCATTTAACAAAGGGTATATAATGCTGTAGTACAGATAGTATATCCTTATTACTGAATCCCAGGAACCTGTCTTGGGATTCTTTTACAGGGATTTTTCATAAGCTCTGTGTTTTATTTTTTACTGCCAGTTTCACTTCTAATACCACAGGGTCTGACCCTTGTATCAGCCTATACTACTGCATCACCCTTTATCATATTCAAAGTTATCAGTTTTCCATATGATCAGGGAAAAGGTCTAAGGGGCATCCTAGATATAGAATGAATGTGTTACATCTAGATTCCAAAGATTTCTGTCATGCACTATGCTTCTTTCTTTGGGGTATTATTAGCAAGATTCTGTGACTGTCTTTACCTTGAAGGTAATATTTTGCCATCTTTTGAATATTTGAACTTGTGAAAACATCACTAAAATGACGAGTCCCTGCATCTTCATAAGGTTTTCTTTCCAAACCTCTGGAATCTGTTTTTCCAATGCTTCTAGCATTCTGGCTGTCACTTGCTCATTCTGCCTGAGCATTATGATATCTTTGATATAACATATCAGTATAATTTTCTCTGGAGCCAGACTTCAGATCTCTTCAGACTATAACCCAAGGTAAGAGAGTTAACACGGCCCTGAGGCATAACTAAAAATAAATATTATCTATCATAGGTGAATTAAAACTCTTTCTGATTCTCTTCTTGAATTAGATTAGCAATAATGCTTTTAACAGATGAATGGCTGTGTATCATGCATCTGAATCCTATTAATCTGCTCTAGTGTGATACTTCATCTCACATAAAAGCTGCTACTAGGGCCATTACTTGTTTAAGCCTGTGCTGGCCCATAGTCATTTTAAAAAATCTATTCTGTTTCTGTAGGAGCCAGGCAGGCAAATTACACAGGAATGAAATAGGAATCAGTTATCCTTGCAAGTTGTCTTTAATGGTGGCACAAATTACCTCTGCCCACCTCCCATCCTCCTTGAGAGTTGTTACTAGCTTTTACTGTCTTAAATATCTAGGTTAGATGGTTGTGATATTGGGAGTGGAGGGAGGTAATTTTGGGAATATCCCCAAGGCATTTTTGTGACAGTTCTTACTCAAGAGACAATAAGCCCAATGTTGGAGTTCACCCAAATGCCATGTATATCAACTTAAATTATACACACTTGAACTAAGAATTTGACCCCTATGTAATCTGTGGACCCGGTGAACCCAAAATAAGCCATATTTAGCACCCTTAAAATCCAAACTTAGTAATGTTTTCCCAGTTCCTGTTGGTCACACAACCATTTTTTATGACTGTTTTGGTGTGTCATCTTTTTCATCCTCTGTGAGGTTCAGTAAACACACCTGTGTTATACTGGGAGTAGACCTTAGTTATCAGCCAAGTAGCTAGGACAAGAAGTGGAGATGCAGCTCCTACAGGGGCACATATTGCCTTATAGGTAATATATTTATGCTGTTTCTTTCACTTCAATGGAAGTACTGAACTTTACTAGGAAAAAGTGGCCACTTCTGATAGTTCTCAGCAGTTTTTCAGGAACCCCAACCCACTATGAGACAAATCAAGATATTCTCTACTTTTATTTGAGAATGTTACTCCATTTATTACCTAGTCTTTATAACCTTCCCCATCCCAATCCTGCAACACTGGTACATGGTGATGCTTTAGGTCTTGTGGAATTAATATTAACTCAGACACCATGTCCAATGTTTTTCAAAATTTCTGAGCATTAATCTTTCTCCCCTATTGAGTCACTAAGTAAATGATCATATGTGTTTTGATGAAAGAACAAGAAGGAGCATCATAGTTATATATTTGCTGCAATGTTGCAGGGTCCTACGACCTAGGGCCTTGATTCCTTCAGTCAGTAGGTTCTGCATCTGAAAATTGGTTTAGGTTCATGATTTGTGCAAATAATCCTGATGTTATATTGGAGCAACCACTCTCTGGCTTCTATTCATCCACCGTTGTTTCGGGAGGTTATTGATGTTAATCAGCACCCTTGTTGGCTACCAGACTATATTTAGCCTTAAGAAGACTGCCTTCTATTAAACATCTCCACATTTACTGCAGATCAAGCCTCCATAATTGTCCCTTCAACTTTGCCACGCAAGGTGGCCTCTTGGTTGCTGGCAGTTAAGCAACACAACATGACCTATCTTAATCTGGGGTAGGGCAAGAGAATGGATCAAAACTGTGATTGTAACTGAGCCAAGCTTTGTCACTACACCTTCTATTGACAACCTTAGCTTACTGAGTAGAGCCATCACTGAATTTCTTAGTGATGCTTATTTTCCTGTCACTACTACATTACCATCAGCCTCGGTGAAGTGTCCTCTGAAACCTCCCCTAGCTTGTGAGCTTTCTTTCCCCAAATAATATGCCTGCATTTCTTCTTTATTCTACCAGCTAACAGGAGAGGTATTTCTACATGATGAAAGATTTCCATTCTCTATGTCTTTAAAAGCCACCCAAGCAGAGATTTTGTTTCACATCCTAGGGCCTACCAGAGTATTAATCCCCATATCACAAAAACATACCCCCATGTAAAACAATGCTTGCTTGTCCAGTCTTATATTCTAGGTACCCTTGTTCAAGCACCCTTAAAATCCAATTTTCAGATATTCCTCTGACTCCTGTTGGTCATGCAGCTATTTTATTTTGTAGGGCATTGTGCTTACCTATAGTTGCAGTTATTTTGTGCTATTTTTTGTGTGTCATCTCTTTTCCTCCTTCTTAAGGTCCAGTAAACCAATTTGGGTTATACTGTGATTCAACTATAGTTATTAGTCAAGTAGCTAGGACAAGATATGGGTAAAGCTGCTAAGAGGTCATATATCCCCTTTCAGGTTTGGTATTTTTGTGAAATCTTTCAGCACAAATGATGTACTAGGCTTTACTAGGAAAAAGTGGACTGTCTTTGCAAACTGATAGTTCGTCGTGGTTTAACAGGGGATAGCAGGTGATTTTTCAGGAGACACATCCTGATGTCCTCCACCCATATTTCACATTTCCAGCTCTTTGTAATCAGGTCTCTGATTTTAATATTGCAAAACTCCTTTAGCTGAACATGTATGCATCACTGGAGCTCCAGAGTTCTAACTCTTAGAGCTTCTGTTGCTTCTCAGCTATGTCCACTCTTGCACAGTGGGTGGGCTAGAGAGGTAGGGGGAAAATGTAATCTACCAAATCTGGTAATTTGTAATCTACCAAATCTGGCTTTCTTGTTCAGTCTTAACTGCTTGTTAACAGCTGTCAGTTTTACATTATCCTTCTGGAGAGTGTCATTTTGATGTAGCAGTAACCAGCCAATTCTACTGTCTTTGTAGGCATTATTTCTTCCATATTATTTTCAATGCACGAATCATTGCATCTGCTAGGATGTATCCCCTTCAACAAGATGTTTTCTTATATCACTGCTCACAATATCCTCAGCAACTGAACATTGTGAGTTCAGAGCTGTCATTGCCCCATATGCTGCTCAAAAACATGTTTTCTATGCTACCTGTTGAGTAGTAGAGAGCCAAACACATAACCCCATGCAACATTAACTTTCTCAGACCTCTCATGCCACCGTTTGAGCTAGTTTGGCATTTTGAGAAGCTTAGCCAATATAGGGTTAGAAATGGAAGGGTTTTCTTGAGTAAACACCTATGAGGAAAAAAAATGGGGAGCACTTTCACACTGAAATGCAGATCTGACCTACAGAAAAAGACAAAGGAAAAGAGGGGAGGCTAGATAGAAAACATTTTAGATTGTGGTGCAGTTTCAAGAAAGTTTTAGCAAACTCACGGGGAGCTAAGTCACTTGTCAAGCCCAGGTTCTGCCAGATCTTCATATATTGCAATAAAGGAGCCTATCCTCCTGAGAGCAGCCTGGGAGCACATGTGATAGTACATTTAGAACACAGCAGCTAGGACCATCTTTTAATTATTCAATCTAAAATTAAAGATCTTAGAGGCTTATATTAAGTACTAAGGCATTTCTTGTGATATTGAATTTTCACTGTTTGTGACAGAGTCCTAGACAAACTGGCATGGTAGGTCATCCAAGTTCTGATTGTATCATCATCATTTTTATCATTGAAAAAAAAAACTTTAAGTATTAGTACTGTAAGCTGCCTTATCAAAATAAGTGACCTAGATATTTTATATAACTCAATTTATTCTTTAAACCTGATTTGTGACGCTTGCCTATAATTTTTCCTCATATTTCAATGAAGAGTGTGTTCCCTGGGGCCACATTCTCAAAGTTTCTTCCGAGTCTGCTTGGAGGTAATCTTTCCCTTTTCTGGATCTCATTAGAATTCCTGAATTTTTTATTTAGGGTAAATTCTAATTTATAGACATTCATATACATTTCTTTATTACCTTTCTAAATTTCATTTTCCTAGAGAGTGGAATTAAAGTATGATTTATATTTTTATCTCCACAATGATAAAAAGGTCCCTTCAAAGAATCAATTACTCAGTAAGAGCTTATTTTCAATTTATCTGGCCCATTGGATTGACACTGAACTTTTCTACCATGTATTATAGTTTATCATCCTATGAATGCTCTTCTATACCAATTTCTTCTTCAAGGTTAGGCTAATGTAGTCCTGGCCACATCTGTATTTCAGAATAAATCCTGGTTATCCATTTAAAAATTACCATAGGGATTTTTAAAGCATCTTTTTCTATATTTTGATTTGTTTGTATTGAGGTATAATTTACCTATGGTAAAATGCTCAAATATTAATCTGCCTTTCAGATTCAGTGAATATGTAACAAGACATGGAATATCTCATCATTTCAGAAAGTTCCCTTTCACTCATACCTACTAAAGCTTGTGCTCAGAAGCAGTCACTGACCTGATTTTTATCACCATTGGTTAGTTTTGCCTATTCTAAAATTTTATATAAGTTTAATTGCATAATATACATTCTTTTGTGTTTTTATTTCACTTCACATAGTATTTTTGACATCTATCATTTTACATGCTCTGATAGTTCATTGCTTTAATTGGTAAATAATGTTGTTTTATGTCTGTACCAGTCTGTTTATCCATGTTCCATTGATGAATGTCAGCAATTTCTTTTTATCCCCACCTGGCTTTTGGCTTTTATGAATAATACTGGATATTGCTGTACATAGAATATTCTGGACAGAGTTTTCATTATTTAGCTTTATGATCTAATCATCCATTTTCATACAAATCAGGTATCTAAATATCTTTGGAGCAAGAAAGAAGGCAAACAAAATAAAAGATGTTGTAGGATTTACATGATAAAATTCCCCTTGATGTCCTGTATGAAATAGTGTCATTCATGACATACATTGACTCAATTTAAGTCTGAGAAAAGGTGGCAAGTTCACTTAGTCACTCACTGGATTTCCTGAAGCACTAAGTTTTTCTTTTGTGGACTCCTCTCCAATTAGCTACTAGTCTTTCCCTGCTTTTCTTTTAAGATCTAAGAGGCTTACAGCTGAAGGTAATATAGAAGTTGGAAAGGATACATACACAAAAACAAGTAGAACTGATATGTCTCAACTTTGATAATTCAAAACATTTCAAGTTAGTTACTTCAGAATAAGACTTTGTCCTTGATCTACCCTTCCCAAGATATCTATCATAACTTTCTAAAAATATTGCATTTGTATTCTCACTCAAGATTCTAAAAAAAAGAAAAATTGATATTTTAAAAAAATCTCTTGAAATGTTCTATGTTTTTAAACCTCTGAGCCTTTTTTTTAAATTAAATTTTATTTGATTTTATTTTCATGATAATGCCAACTGATATAAGGATTTTTTTTTTTCATTTCATCCTAGCTAAATTTTCTTATTTAATCCTTCCCCTCACATTAACATGTTCATGGTCTAATTGAGGTAAAATCATCCCTTGACTGAACTGCTCAGCACTCCATATATTTTTAGAAACCCACTACGGATGCTACAGATACCAAAAATATGATTATTTCTAATATACACCCTCTAAAGTCTAGCTCATGTGAATACTTTCTTTCATTTTAAAAAAAATCATTTATTCACTACTAAAATGGAAACTCTGAATTCAATATAATATAGTTAAGATAAAATATTTCCTAAAATTGTTGGAATTTCTTGGTTACCTGAAAGGGTAGTATACTGAGAGTTTTATCCAGGTAAATATACCGAAGACTATATAGAGCTTTCTCTTATATTTTATTATCATAAATCTTCTGAATCTAAGAATGATTAACAAAATGGGGGATCCTTTTCAATCTGTTGGAGAACTTTCTAAACTTTTTATCTTGGAAATTCTCAAAATTAAAACAAAGAAAATAATGAGATTTCCATGTGTCTTCTACCAATTTCAATTCATGGTCATTTTATTTTACATGATTAAAGCAAACCAAAGCACCATATAATCTCACTGAACTCTGAAACAATACGGAACAAATACTGTGTCTTGTTTGTATGGCTGTCAAAAGTTTTCATGATTTTAAATATTCAAAATTTTAAAAATTTTCTGACCTTTGGGGTAAACCTGTGTAGAATCACATTTTGCTCACTAAACTTATATTTGATAAATAATCAAATTTACTATAAAGTGATTCCATAATCATAGCTTGCCACTTGATGACCTTAAGATTTTGCCATAATCAGAAATGTGTATAGTTTTATGAATTCTAATTAAATCAGCTTTAGCTGATTTTTTTTTAAAAATAGCTTAAATATTACTACTTTAAAAATACCTTATTTTTTTAATTTACTTTTTACTCCTCTTCCTCTCCCTCTTCTTCTTCCCCCCTCCCCCTCCTCCTCCCCTTCCTCCCCTTCCTCCTTCTCTTCCACCTCCCTTTCCTTTTCCCCTTCCTCCTCCTCCTCCTCCTCCTCCTCCTCCTCCTCCTCCTCCTCCTCCTCCTCCTCCTCCTTCTTCGTCTTCTTCTTCTTCTTCTTCTTCGGTTTTGAACATTTAATGAGAAAAAAGATATACTATGGAGCTAGGAACACTATAGTTGGTGTGACATTGGGGCAAGGGCTGGGGCCCCACAGTGCAGATCTAGCAAACAGAATATGTCAATAAAGACACACTGGGTGACAAAATGTAAAACTGGTGCCTGACACACTTAAGTATCAGTTCCCTCATCATTCAGCAGCATGTTGAGGGCCACAGCTGATGGGGAACAGACGTCCAGATTCTGGGCATTGCAGGGTGCCCTCCAGCAAGTCCACCTCCAGCAGCATATGGTGCATCTTTCTCGAAATGTCTGTTGTTCTTGTAGCCCTCAATTTGCTCTTTGAGCACCTACACTAGGTCCAAGGTATCAGCTGCCTCCTGAAGTACTGACCATTCCACTTTGGGAATCATTTAAAGCAGAAAGTCAGGATTGAACTCTACCAGGTTGATTCAGACTTCAGTGGCCTGGAGGCACAGGGGGAAGCCTCATGCACCCCCTGCCCTCCTCATGTGAGCTCAGTAGATTGTGGGTGAACAGTAGCTTCATGTCATCACACCCACTTTACTCTTCTGTACTCTAGATAATATTCTACTTAATAACATTGATGCCATTTACGTGATTCTATTTATATTATTGTTAATAGTAAATCAACATTTATTCAATTACCATATAAGGAAAGCTAGAGGTGGACATTGTAAATTTAATATACAATAAAACTAGTTCCAATCTACTAGAAAGTCAAGTACAAAAACAGTGAACTGCATGATATTCTGTGTTAAGTAAAACTTGCAAGGAAAGTACAGATTGTTGTGAGAGTAAGATAATGACTGTGTTAGTCAGGTTCACAACATTGTAAGCAAAGTAACTGAAAAGCATAACTTAAAAATTTATTTTGGCTCACAGCTTCAGAAGTCACAGTCCATGGTCAGTCAGCTCCATTGCTCTAGATCTGAGAGGAGGCAGAACATCATGTTGGAAGGGCGTTGTGTAGCAAACTGCTCAGCTCATGAAAGCAAGGACCCAGAGAGAAAGAAGGGCTACAGGCAAGTTAAGCCCTCCAAGGACATGGCCCTATGACCTACTTCCTCCTTCTAGGTCTTACCTCCCAGTTATCCATTCAACTACCAATGGATTAATCCATTTAACCAATGAATGAGGCCCAACCCTCATAATCCAGTTCTACTTCTGAACCTCACTGAATTGGGAATATGCTTTTAGTACATGAGTTTTTTAAGGAACAAAACATAATAAAACAGATCAAACCATAACAAGGACCTAGACTGAGATCATCAAGAAGCTTTCTGGAAGAGTATGTATGTTAGTCTTAATGTCCATATAATAGTTTTCTGTATAAAAAGGTACAGAAGAAATGACATGAGAAAAGGCATAAAGGTAAGACATTGCATGAAGTGTGTGTGCACAAGCAATAGGGGTAACTTTGAACAGTACGATGCTACTAGAGTAAAGTCTGAAGCAGGAAGATGTGCAAAAGAAAAGCAGAGAAGTATTTATGATTTAAGGCAGTGTTTTAAGGAGCACAACACATTCCTGGGAACTAAATGAGATGATCCAATACAGAAAAGAAAGCATTTTAACTGTTGACACTTAACATTTACTGCACATTTTAAAAAAATTTGTACTTTTGTGCATATTTTTATGTGAACATGTATAATGGATTAATATCAATTAATGAGGATAAGTGTTCAAATTATTTTATCAAAAAGTTTGGATATCACTGTTCTTGATTTACAGATCACCTTGAAAGACTTTCTAGGGAACCTGACTTAATCCTAAAATCATGAGGAATCTAGGGACATGAAAAATGTTAAGCAAAGGATCTTATCTGAATTTTAGTTATATTACCCTGTTAGTTGAGAAAGTGAGTTTAGGAAAAACAAAATTATAGGAAGGGTGGCCATTGGTCAGGCTGTTGAAATTATTTAAAACAAAGACAGTGAGGGTCTAAGTGAAACAGTAGTGCCTATGTAGGTATTTTTCTTTAATTAAGTATCTAAAATATACAGAATTTAGTGTTTAATTGGATTTACCAGTTAGGTGAATGGTACTCAAGCCACAGGGACTATGTTCCTAACATCAATTGAGAGACAATAAAGGTAAATGGGCAAATTTAAGGCAGTGTTGATAAATTCAACTACTGACATACTAATTGTGAACTTTTTCATGGCAAGAAAGCCATCATGCTTGACCATTTATTCATCAATTTTTGTATACATACTTTTTAAGCCATTTAACTGTCTTCCAATCAGTTAATTCTGAAGAAATTATGAAAACTTTCTTCAATGTACCACCAATATAGACTGAGAAACAACTGCAACTTACTGTAAAAAATGAAAGATAAATGCATACTGCTCTCAAGTACTTGCAAAAGGGTCATTAATTTTCAGGGAAGATTGAAGGAGGCTGCCAGTCATTTTTGTATCTCCTATAATATACATAATCCTCAATAAAAGGTATTGATTTATATTCATTTAAAATTTTTGCAGGAATATGTTTACCAACATATTCTGAATTTCTATATTCTGAAAGCTCAAGCATAACACATTTATATACTGTGCTTTATTAAAATATTAGGTATAGCTCAATAAAAAATCAAATTAGAAAATAATGATAAAAAATATACATGTATAATGTGAATGTATGTTGCCTGTAAAAAAATTGTACGCATTTACATCTAGATGTCCATTGACATTAATGACAATAATTTTTTATTGTATTATGAGGGAGGTAGGTACTGGAGATGAACTCAGGGTTTAATACACTCTAGTCAAGAGCTCGACCACTAGGCCATACCCCCAATCCAATTTTTATTGATTTTTAATAGTACTACTAAAATATTTTTCTCCTCCTAAAAAAGAACTAGTGTTTACCTACCTTTCTACAATAAGCATAGACAATTTCTAATAATTTTTAGAACAAGTTTACTGTCAAGGTAGTAAGTTTTAGGACTAAAAACTGCACTTTTCTAAACATATGGGATGTCATTATGCATTCAAATGAATGTTAACTTTTAGTTTAAAAATTCGTGGATAGTGGCTGAAAATATACAAATGACTCATGGTTTATTTTCAAGAAATTTTATCTCATTTCCATGGAAAAGATTCATCTCCTTTTTTAAGTGAAATACCAAAATATTTTTCTTTAATTTTAAATTTATGAAGACAATGTTATGTTAAACTTAAACCATGCTAAAACTTCAAATGGGCATAAAATATATTTAATAATAAATTTGGTATATAATATATATACCAAATATATACATAATACATACCAAACCTATTAGCATATAGATATATAATTTTCCCTTTTATTATTTATATACTTTGCGTTTTTATTTATAACAATTGATACATTGCTACATTTATTATGTGCTTAATATTAAGTACTTTTACAAACATTAATTTATTTAATCCTCACAACAGTTTTGTAATTCCCAGTTCACATATTGGGAAACTCCATAGAGAGGTTAAATAACTTGTCCATGTTATACAGCCCCTAAGTAGATTTTAACTCACGACATCAGAACTCAGTATCTGAACCTTTAATTAGCATGTATTTCTCTAATTAGTAAACGTCTTAATTAGGAATTTTTTTTCAAGTGCTATGATGATGAAAAAAATATCCCAAGGTCTGTCGAGAAAAATCTCTTTTATGGTGCATACACCACCTTTGTCTGTTTTACTTATTTAAGGCATGACATAGAAATGAAGCATTTGAAGAACAAACTGTCTGCCTTCTCCCTGTTGAAAAATAAACCTGAAATGGAATGGCAGTGTTTTCTGAAACAGGTGGATGTTTTCCTGAAGAAATGTGTGATTAGGTGTCTCCTGAAGATGCAGCTATGCAACCTGCTATCTCAGTTTTACAGCTTACCTTTGGGATGCTACAACAGAACAAATTAAAACAATTTCTTCATGGAGCTGCTTTCAGTCCTCTTCTATCTGAAGAAGACGAGAGAATGACAATGCATTTTACTTCTCATATGCTACTTGAAAGTCAAAATTAGCCACGCTAGGACTATGAGAACTAACTTAATTCATACGAAAAACAGCACAGTATAATTGCTTTGAAAAGAAAAAAAAAAAAAAAAACAATGAATGCTTTAGAAAATGTGATAGATTCTTTTCCTTACCCTGAGAGGAAACATTCCAAACCTGAGAGTGGAATTGTTTTTATAAGTATGTTTAATGCAAATTCCATTCGGACCCAAAAGGTCTGTATTTCTTATTTGATAAAATAGTGATTTAAAAGAGAATGTATATTATCTAAGCTTTCATAACTTTGTACCTTAAGGGGATTAAGATATTTAAAAACCTTTGAAATCTGCAGAGTTTATTTTATTTACTCACAAAGATGGAATTCTTAGTGATTTGTTGCTATAAGATAATTGCCCATTAACGTTTGTATTGATTTGCCTTTCTCAAGATGAAAGAAACAAACTTAATTTGTTAGCACTTTATTATTGAATCCCTTTTAATAAAGAATATTGAGAACTTGGGTCTTTATTGGCCTTATAAATGTTTGAATAAATGCTTTCAAAAATTGGAAAGAATATAAAGTTCAACTGCATTCCTATCTATACCCAGGCATAGGATGGATTGTGAGCTGGTTGTCATCGTAGATTAATTCTCATCATTCTCAATTAAATGATCTTGTCTCTCCCTCTCATTCTAAAAATGACAGCATTTAGTAAATTGGTTCTTTATCTGAACTAGGTTTCAGGGAACTATCTTATGTATCTCTTCTAATCCAATTGCTACTCAGTCTTCAAGAGTCAGTAAAAGTCTTACACCTTTCTGAAGTCTTCTTTGGTGACCTTTGCTGACCCTCTTTTCTTCTCAATTCCTACAACTTTAGAGTCAGCTCCAGAGGTTTCCACTATGTCATGGCTCAGTAGTGTGCCAAATGGGAGATGGGTGTAAAGAGACAGCGATCCTCAGGGCTACTGCCTGGGTTAATCTGAGATCTAAGGCCTGCCCTCTAGACGAAATTCTACAAGAAATTTCTGCTTCATAAAAAAATCTTCATTTTCCAAGTGTTACTTTGAGAAAATGGTTTTAATGTGATAACTGCATCAGTTATATTGAACTTCTTATTTTTATTTACATAGTCTATTTAGCTTAACAAAAAAGATTTCACATAAGATGTGTTTATTCTTTATTAATAGATTACTCAAGTAGTTTATACTTTATTATGATAGTAAACATTATAATTTATATATACACGTACAAATAGACATTTTTATTATTTTTAATTTGTTTTAATTAGGTATATATGACAGTAGATTGCATTTTGACATATTTTGCACAAATGGAACACAGCTTCTTTTTCCTCTGGCTGTACATGGTACAAAATCACTACAGTAGTATAATCATACATGTATAGGCTAATAGTGCCTGTCTCATTCTACTGTCCCCATAGCCCCACCCCTTATCTCACTCCCTTCTCCACAAACCAAATTGTTCATTCTTCCCTACATTTCTGCCTCACTATGGATCAGCATCCACTTATCAGAGAAAACATTTGACTTTTGGTTTTTGGGGGGATTGGCTTAATTCACTTAGCATAGTATTCTCTACTTCCATCTATTTACCTGGAAATGCCATAATTTCATTCTTCTTTAAGACTGAATAATATTCCATTCTGTGTATGTGCCACATTTTCTTTATCTGTTTATCTGTTGAAGGGCATCTAGGTTGGTTCCACAGTTCAACTATTGTGAATTGAACTGCTATAAACACTGATGTGGCTATGTCACTGTAGTATGCTGATTTTAAGTCCTTTGGGTATTAAACCACTGAGTGGGATAGCTGGCTCAAACGGTGATTCCATTCCAAGTTTTTTGAGGTATCTGCATACTGCTTTCCATAGTGGGTGTATCAATTTTCTGAGATGTCTGAGAGTACCTTTTCCCCTACATCCTCATTAACACTTATTGTTTGTATTCTTGATAATTGCCATTCTGACTAGAGTAAGATGAAATTTAGAGTAGTATGATTTGTATTTTTCTAATTGCTAGAGATGATGATCATTTTTTCATATATTGATTGATTCTATTTCTTCTGTGAAGTGTCTGCTCAATTGCTTAGCCCATTTATTAATTGGGTTATTTGTTCTTTTGGTGTTAATTTTTTTTTAGTTGTTTTTTTTTTTTTTTTTTTTTTTTTGTCCTGGAGATTATTGCTCTGCCTAAGGTGTATGTGGTAAAGATATTTTCCCATTCTGAAGGCTTCTCATCATGTTATTGATTGTTTCCTTTTCTGAGAAGAAGCTTTTTAGTTTGGATCTATCCTATTTATTGATTCTTGATTTTATGTTTTGCACTTTAGGAGTTTTATTAAGAAAGTCAGGTCCTGAAGCCAACATGATGAAGATTTGAGCCTACTTTTTCTTCTATTAAGTGCTGGGTCTCTCTTCTAGTGTCTAAGTTTTTGATCCACTTTGAGTTGATTTTTGTGCAGGGTGAGAGAGGTTTAATTTTATTTTGCTACATATGGAATTGTAGTTTTCCCAGCACCATTTGTTGAAGAGGCTGTCTTTTCTCCAATATATTTTTGGTACCTTTGTCTAATATGAGATAACCATATTTACGTGGGTTTGTCTCTGTGCCTTCTATTTTGTACCATTGGTCTACATGTCTAGTACCAATACCATGCCACTTTTGTTACCATTGCTCTGTAGTATAGTTTAAAATCTGGTATTGTGATGCCACCTGCTTCACTCTTCTTGTTAAGGTTTGCTTTGAGTATTCTGGGTCTCTTATTTTTCCAAATGAATTTCATTATTAAATTTTGTAGTTCTATGAAGAATGTTATTTGGATATTAATAGGAATTACATTAAATCTATAACAGTTTGGGTCGTATGGCCATTTTGACTATATTAATTCTTCCTATCCAAGAGCATGGGAGATGTTTTCATCTTCTAAGGTGTTCTATACTTTCTTTTAGTGTTTTGTACTTTTCATTGAAGAGATTTTTCACCTCTTCTGTTAGATTGATTCTCAAACATTTTCTTTTTTGAATGTGCAGTTATTGTGAATGAGATCATTTTACTAATTTCTCTTGCAGTAGATTCATCATTTATGTATAAAAATGCATTTGATTTATGGCAATTGATTTTATATCCTGCTACTTTGCTGAATTCATTTATTAGTTCTAGAAGTTTTCTGGTGGAATTTTTGGATCTTCTTTTCCTATCCATATCCCTTTAATTTCTTTTGTCTTATTGCTCTAGCTAGAGATTCAAGGACTTTGTTGAATAGATATAGTGAAAGAGGGTATCCCAGTCTTGTTCCTGTTTTTAACGGGAATGCTTTCAATTTTACTCCATTAGAATGAGGTTGGCTTTCTGCTTAGTATAGATAGCTTTTACAATGTTGAGGTATGTTCCTACTAGCCATAATTTTTCTAGTGTTTTGAATATAAAGAGTTGCTGATTTTATGAAATGCTTCCTCTGCATCTATTGAGATAATCATATATTCTTTAAGTCTATTGGTGTGATATATTATTGATTTCCATATATTGAACCAACCTTGCATCCTTGGGATGAACCCCACTTGATTGTAGTGCGCTATCTTTTTAATATGTTTTTGTATGTGCTTTGCCAGAATTTTATTTTTTGCATCTATTTTCATCAGGGATAGTAGTCTGAAATTTTCTTTCCTTGATGTATCTATGATAATAGACATTTTTAAAGGATGAGAAATATAAAAGTAAAAAACAAAAGTTAAACAATACCCAACAATGTGTTGGATTTTCCTGGTAATTCTAGCTATTCCCTAAAGTCTATGTACTCAACTTTGAAGTCATGCATCTATAACATATGATTTGATATGTTAAAAAATATATATACCTAACCTTATATAAAAAAGTGTTTTATATACCTTCTCAATGTGAGGGAAATGGGATAAAATGAACAATTAAAATGTGAGGAAATTAGCACTAAGGGAATATCTAGGGAAGAAAAAATGATACTAGAGATAAAATGTACTTTTTATAATTACATATTTTTACTAGAAATAGTTTTTTTGTATTTTTAATAGCTAATGTAAAGAGATAAGTATGCAACTTTAAGGCTCACAATGTCTGAATAATTTAAAGGAAAAAAATCAGGTAAGAAAATCTGCAGCATAAGACACATATGCAGTTTGAAGCCAATATATTAGCAGTGGAAGATGACCAAAATAAAGTAATCAGCCTATAAGCTGCCTGGTGTTTGGGCTTGATTCAGGCATAGAATAAAGAACAATGATTTCTGAGATCTGGAGTCAACTGATGAAATTTTAAAAATGCTGTTTTTCAAGTTAAAGACTTTCCAAACTAGAAAAGAAAAATACTTCCAAATCTGATTTTCTCCCATATGAGACAATGTCAAGTTCTTCTGAAAATTTCTTCAGTGGTAGGCAATGGGTTTGTAAAGGAGAAGAGGGGATGGAAATTTCATAACTGAAATCTTCTTCATGAGATCATGGTCTCTGTCAAATAAAGTTGATTTTATTCCTATCTTATAATTCCATGGTTAACTATAACTAGCATAGGTTATCTATAGTAATGTTTAACCTGCATAGAACTTCATATTAAGTAACTTAATATCTCTGTGACTATATCATTTGTGTGTGTGTGTGTGTGTGTGTGTGTGTTCTTTTTCTTTTTAATTACTGAGGCAATTCTAACGGGCAGTCATTTGAGAACTACTGAATTTAAACTATGTATACCTAGGCCTGCTGAGAGGTTAAGGACAAAGGCTAGAGAGAATTTCTCTTTGGAGAATGGGTAATCAGAAAGAGGAAGGAATGATAAGTTGAAATAACAAGGAAAAGAGGAGAGAAGGACCCAGAGATATGGTATTAGTCTTTTGCATGAAATGAAGTGTAAGACTTGGGTTCAGTATGAATTTACCACACACCAACCTCCAGTGGTGGGTGTTGCCAGAGTGATTTATAGAATAAATTACATGATTTAATTTTTAGTTTGGAGTTTTTACACTATCATGGATCATGTTACCATGTTTGTATTTTATATTTGTATGAATGGTTCTATGTGTGTGTCAGGGTGGGTTGAGGAGTAAGTGGTTCATGGAAAATAATTGGGCCAGATATCTTGGTTGAAACAGCACAGAACAATAATCAACTATCATATTGAAAAGCCTGATGATTGAAAAATGTAGGAGGAATATGAGAATACTTCCTCTTTCCAAAAATATAGTAGAGAAGGTAATCTTTGAAAGGGCAAAAGATGGGAGTTTGCATTAGAATTAACTGTCTTGTCTGTCAAAGTTTTAAAATGAGAAACAGATTGGAAACCATTATCTTAGATAAGACAGAGGAATTAATAAATTGCAAGGCCTTAAGGCAGCCTTTTGTAAATGTGGCAACAGTTATACTTCTGGGCCTATCTGTTAAGGTCGTTGCTAATGAATGACAATAAAATTATGGAACATGCTTCTATTTCTTACAATGGAATAGAAAAGGTCTCTACAGCAAGGTCATCTGAAGGAGACAGAAAATAATTAAAGTCCAAGTAAAAAAATGGTGATTGGAGGGTCACAGAATGAGCAACATTACTCTTTCTCATCTGAACAATCAAAATTATAAAGCAGGTTCTATATATGCATCAATACCAGGAACTTATCTCTATTCCATATAGCCAAAAGATTTGTGTTTTTCTATGTAACATCAAAAGTCAAAGATCCAACAAAAATAACAATTTTACTAGTAGAATTTTCTGTATAAGGTAATAAATAGTACATTAATTAACAAAGTGTGATAGTTAAAGATAAAATACCTTACATAACCCAGGCCTTAAATTTATTAAGAAACTATAAAAATATTTATATAGAATATCACATACATTTGCATACACTTTTGTTTGTTTTTTTTTTGTGTGTGTGTGTGGTATTGTACTTGGGATCAAATACAGGGCCTCCTGTGTGCAAGGCAAGTGCTCAACCATTGAGTTACTTCCCCAGCCCTAACATATACTTCTGTGACTGAGCATAGTTACCTATTTTTAAAATACAAGATGGAATATAATGGATCAAAAAGAATGGAAACAATGAAATTGGATATTTAAACTAAACAAAGTTGTAAATTTTAGTCCCTACTCTCTAGACATGTTCTTCAATAATTTTTCAACTTGAGTTTCTTAAAGCTCCAAGCTCTGAGAAAATATTACCAGGATCAATAATTAAAGATTCTTGTTTTCTGCAAAAATTTGTACAATTTCCTTAGTTACTATACTTGGGAAAAAATAAGTCTCCAAGATGTCAATCAGATTTTGAAATCATATGACTCCATTCCTCAAATGTTTTAGGAAGTATAGTAAAAGATTATGTTTTTAATACCAGATCTAATGACCAAACTCAGATTCTCCCAAAGGAGTTTGTTTATGTCATGGGTTATTGTGTTTGTTTTTAAGGAAAAAAGGCGTATATAGTAAGAGTTCTTTAATATATGCTGGGGTAATATGTTATATTTGTAGCCTCACAACTATGGGAATTACACACACACACACACACAGACACACACATACACTTGTTTGTGTGTTTACTATTCAATTGTTTTGCTAAAAATAGGTGCTAGATCCACAATAGAAATTTAGATTTAGTGCAGATAAAGCTGGTTATAAATTATTGATGAGATAATAGAACTTCCTTTTAGCATCAGTTACAGAATTAACAAAGAATTATTTTACAGACACTCTCCATCCATCTTACTCTCTCATATCCCTAATATTCCCTGATGCATTGTGTTAACAGATTTATGAACCTGTGCCAATGTTAAAAATGGAGAAATATAATTCATTCATTTCTCCCTTTCTCCTTCCCTCTTTCCTCTTTTTTTAATAGATATATTATAATATTTGTAAATGGCTCACCAAAAAATCCGGTGTCTTGGAATATTTACCTCTCGATTCTTATCAATTTCCTCTGGTGAAGAAGAAAAGGAAAATCTGGTCATTGTAGAAGAAGCTGAAATAATCAGCTTCCCTTTAATGTTTAATAATAATACACTCTAAAGTCATTGCATAGTGGCAGCCAGTTATTTATCCCTTGTCTGGCAAGAAAATAGCATCAGCCAAGTAGACAGTTATGTTGAGCAAGTTCCTAGAAAAGAAAATATTCAGAATCTCTTGCCTGTTCATTGTACTTATAGGTCCCCATGGTTGAATTAGTCAAATATGAAGGGAATAGTAGAAGTCAACAATAGCTAAAGAAAATTCAAAATGCGATTTTTAATTAGGTGAGAATTAAAATAATTAATTAATTAAAATAAGCTCTACTTACTAACAGGTGTCTGTCCTATGACTCAGCAGTTCCACCTGTGGACATATAGTTGACAGAAATGACAGTGTATGTTCATTCTAAAACATGGATCAAAATGTTCACAGACATATTCATAATGGCCAGAAATTGAGCATCACGTGAGTTCAAAATGGGGAAATAATCTGTGGTGTTTCACAACATGGAAAAGCAATATAAAAGAAAATTAAAGGATGAGTCTGATACTCATGCTGGTAAATGACAGAGGTCAAGCCAAGGAGTATGTACTGTATTTAACTACTCTGTTAGTAGTAGTCAGAATAGTGAATTCACATTAGTGAAGAGAAATGCTGCTGACTCAGGACAAAGCAGATGATGTACCTCTTGATCAAGATGTATTCTTAAAACTTATGCATATAAATATATATAAATATAAATTATTAAGACGTAGTGAAATGAAAAACTGTTTAGCTCAGAGATTAGTCTTCAGTGATATATCAAGTGCATTGTTCATCTAATTCAGCACAATTACTACTGACTTGAATAAAGATACAGAAAACCTTGTTATCAAATTTGTAGATATCACTAAAAGGATTCATTGGATAACATATAATTTTTTAAAAATGTTAACAGGCAGGATCCATGATCAAATTTAACAAATTGACATTTAATAGGATAAATGTAAAGTTCTGAAGTTTAATAAGAGATATAGCTTAATAGCCACTAAAGCATATTCTGAGTAAAATTATATGCTTTATTTTTTTTCTCCAGACAACAGAGCTATTTAAAAATGAGCAAAATTATGGGGAAAAAAGATCATTATAACAACTATATTTTAGACTATAGTTTGGGATACTATATTTCATTTATTACAAGTGAAAAAAAATTTTAACCCCTAGACAATCAGACTTGGAAGAGACTAAAGGTATTCTAAATTTTATCTTCTGTTAGAATGTACATATATTATTCAAATATATGTTTATGCAATACATATGTACATATATGTATATTGCAAATACATACATATACATACATATATTCATATATATGTATATATCATGTATATATATATAATATAAATACGTGTGTGTGTGTATGTGTGTGTGCGCGCACGCGCATGAGTACATTTGTTTACATGAAAATAAGCTTGGAGGGACAAAGAATTTTGTGAATTTTTCATGATTAGTGGCAGAATAATAATAACCCAACCCTAGGCTTCTTGCTCTCTATTTTACCATTCTCCTTGTGTGCTGATTATTTCATTAATAGGAAAAAATAGCACACATATACTTTATTTTTTATTTTATGTATTTTCACGTGTATGTGCTGTTTATAGAAACAAAATAAAACAAAAATGTAAATTCAGATCAGGAAATATAACTTTAAATTTTCTAGGCCACAAAAGCCCATGGAAAAATGGAATAGAGTATATTCTCCAACAGGTAGTCAGTAATACATATTTTTAAATTAATTATAAAAAAATAGACCCTAAGGGTGAAGAAAGGTCTTTAAGAGACTTGAATATTCTGGTTAGCCTTTCAGCTTTAAACACTTGAGTAATTTGTTTTTTCTCAACTCAGTAACTTTCTCATTGTCAAAGTTTTTTTCTTTATTTCATAGACAAATATCACCATGACAATATTTGACTCTACCTTTAATTTTGACTTTAATTACTTTAATTACACAATCTCTTTAAATATTACCAATATCTCTATATGTTAGTCCTTGAAAATGACTCCAAAGAATCTATTTTTATACTTTTGTCTATGAGGAGGTAATTATAATTGTTATTACATTAAATTACAAGTTCTTTTTCATTCTGTAGTTATATTTTATCAAGTTACCATATGTCTTCAGATAGTTTATTTTTAATTCTACCCAAGAACTTAAATTCTATGTCTGTTATGTTCACTACCATATTCTTATGCTAAGAACTATTGTAGACATATGCTAAGTATTCTAAAAGAATCTGTTAAATAGAGGTAAAGTTAAAAATGTTCATACATTGAAATAAATTTCAAGATGGTAATTGTAGTTTTTATTCACTTTTTATCTTTTGTATAATTTTATCATTTTAGTTTTTTGTAAACTTTTATCATCTTTTAACTTGATTCTCATCCTAATTGAAAGTTTTTTACCTAATTCATGTTTATTTCCAAAATTCATAGATATTAAAGATATATTCTCATATCTTAGCATACATTGCATTTAGAGTGTGTGTGTAGGTGCAAAGTAAATATGTGAAAAAAAAATTGATAAGGATGGGCTAAAAATGAGTGATTTAGTCCTTCCATTGTCTTTATTCTTTTTAATGCATCATCATATGGTTGATTTGCTCATGAATTTTGCAAATACTAATGTAAAAGATACCAGTAAATCTGTTGTTTCTCAGTGCTATGAGAAATTTAGGTACAAACTCAGCATTACAAAAATTTTGCTATGTATATAACACATAGGCAGAAGTTGACCCAATTGTAGTACCTACCTATAAAATACTCCGGTTCTAAGAAGAGGAAAAAACAAAATCAGTTCAATGATAATAAAGGTACATATGTGCAAGAGATGGTGGTAGAAAAGATGCTTCATGATTATAATGAACAGAATTTTTCAAGATTAATAAGTTTTAAAAAATATATAAATGTAATATGTATATAATTTATAAAATTGGGGTCCTTTTTATTATTCTTGTGAAGGCTGTTTTTATTCTCTTAAAACCTGCCCATATGTATCTGCCCAAATTGCATGCTTCGCATCTTACACTGTTGTAAACTGTCATTTTTTTTCATGTGCATACTGTGTGTTCCTTAACAAGTTTATAAGATTTCTCATGACAAGACATGGGTCTTCCTACCTCCAAACCAGTTTTTATACAGCATATCACATTTACGCACTAACTTACAAAATGTGTGCTGTGATGTTACTATGAACCAGGTACTAGGAATAAAGTACTAAATAAAGTCCCAACTATCAAAGGAATACATTCCTGTGAGGCAAGGAAATTTATAATTACCTAATGTGTTTCATAGTGATATGTGCTATAGAGAAAAATAAAATTTGCTAAGGGAATAATTTTTCTAGGAGAGTCATGTAAATTTTCTGTAAGATGGGTATATTTGAGCCAAGATACAGCCGTGTAGATATCTAGGAAAAGAACATTCCAGAGAGAAAGAAAAAAATGTAAGCAAAATACAGGGTGAGGAGGATTTGTTTTGCCTAAGGACCAGGATATCAGGTAGAAGAGGTCCAGAGGATGTGGGAAGCTCATGGGAGGAGCTCTAACTTTACCTTGGATTAGACAGGGAAATTATTAAATTTGGAATGGAGGAGTAAAAAATATCTTGCTAACTTTTAAAATGTGTAATCATAGCTCCTAAGTGGAGAAAATATTCATGGGAAAGGAAATACAGGAGCAAAAACACACACTAGGCAGGTGAGGTAGGAGGCTTTTGCAAGACTTTGGACCAGAGTTAATAGTGGTTTGGATTTTGATAATAGAACTAGAGGAGGTGAGAGGTAGTTAGATGATGATTACATTTTGAAAGAAAAATAAAAGGGACCAAAAATTCCTGAAAATGAATGAAATATGAAAGTATTTAGTGATGAATTGGATATGGAATATGAGAAAAAAAAATGATCAGAAAATCCTGAGGTTTTTAGCTCAAGAAACAAACAATGGAGTTGCTATCCATTATATCACTAATACAAAGGCAGTTACCATGGAAAAATACTCCAAGAGAATCATGTTCCAGATAGAAAATCCAGAATTTGTCTTTTATATGTTCTATTTTCTACACACAAGTAGAGAAACAAAATAGGAAGTAGGATATATGGGTTTAATATTTTGGGAAATTTTTATTCAATATACAATGCTTACTATTTATGAAAAATGATGCTTATTTTTGTTCATTGTCTATTTCAATAATGAAATCACCTTTTTTGATACTTTCGGCAAAAAGGAAATATCAAAAAATCTTTGCTTTTTGGGTACATTTTTGGGGGCCTGATATTTCTGCTGAGATTCAAAGGATTTTCTATCTGACTTAACCATTGTTGAAAAAGGAGGTATTTGAAATCTTTCAGCAAACAAATTGAGGAATTCATATGATATTTCATTTGAAACTGAATTCCAAAACTTATTGATGAATTGCTTTATTATACTAATTGCATTTTCTTTATTTCCATAGTCTGTCATTGTGCCAGAGAGAAATTATATTGGTCTTAAAGGATTTGTTCTTCAAATGGTCATGTAGGTCACAACAAGAAAACTTACTTAGTTGGTGGCAAATTTATTATTTAATGATTCATCCCCAGTGTCTTTCTGGTGACTAAATTTAAAATCATTGGTCTATAATTACTATCCTTTATGCATATGCATGCACATGTAATATATTTCATTTACAGTCTTTAGACACATTTTTCATTCAAATATACAAAAGCACTGTTATTTAAAGACTCTTGATAGCATAAAGCAATTCTTCAAATATCCTTAAGCCCATTTGTACAATGAGAGTTTGAAATATGAGGTGTTTGTAGTTGACATTTGGGAAGTTACTTAGTACCTCAGAAGGAATAATTGAATGATAAGGCTTTATACATTTTGAGTGACATTATGCTTAAAATACCCTTGATAACAGTTTAAATTCCTTTTTCTTCTATTGTCTCTCCTTTGAGACATTGTTGATTTTACCATGTCAGTAATGTTCTTTTTTATATTTAGCGGATTCAGACACAGATATGATTGTGAAGAGAAAAATTATGGTCCAAAATAACATGGTTTGATATCACACTTGCAAATTCATGGGGGATAAGGACTTACTGTTTTAAAATGAAAGGAAAGCAAATGATACAGAATGTGATAGATCATTTCCCCAAATATTTCAGACAGTACTTGAAAAGATCTTTTGGCTAAAATATAGCTTCTTTCATATTATTTTCATACCTTTCTTCCTATATAATTTTGTATCCTGAAGAATACTCTTCTAGCATACCCAGGATGATAACCGTAAAGATACTAATGCTATAGGGTCCTAATGCATATATTGCTACACATTTTATAGTGTGTGGGTGTATGTTTTCTCTGTCTTATTCATAGGAAATGATACCATCTATTGGACAGACATGGGCTTTAATAAAATCAGCCGAGCTAAAAGAGATCAGACTTGGAAAGAAGATATCATTACCAATGGCTTGGGAAGAGTGGAAGGAATAGCTGTTGACTGGATTGCTGGTATAATCTAAGACTTTTTTTCTTTTAGTTTCATACTTGTTTTGTTAGAGTCTCAATCTGCTTCATAAAAATTGTGTTTCTGACTCCTAAAAGTTTCTTTTACGCTTCTAGCCATGGGGGTAAATAGTCTCTTTTGCTCTTGGTTCCACTCCTTCTAATGCTATTGAGCCTTTGACTAAGCGTTTTTCATGTTGAAGGAGATTATATAGTGTGAACTTTAACCAAATCTCCTGAGAGCTCTGTAAAGCAGGTAAATGAAAATGTTAGTTCCTTTTTGCCTGAAGTCAGTATGAAGTTTAAATAGATTCCTTTGATGGGTGGGGAAATTTTCACCATTTAAAACATATAAATAGATCATTATATGGTTTAGTCAGAGACATATGAAATTAGGATTGGGAGTTTTAACAGCTTTCTTTTTAGAAAGTAATGATTAAAGAGTAGAAACTTAATGTCTTAATAGTTACGTGAATGTTCAGAAATTTAATTTTAGCCATACTAATAAATAATTTCCTATCTCACACTGTATTATGAACTATATTATGTATTTCTCACAGGTAACATCTATTGGACAGATCATGGTTTTAACTTAATTGAAGTTGCAAGACTCAATGGCTCTTTCCGTTATGTAATTATTTCCCAAGGCCTGGATCAACCAAGATCTATAGCTGTGCACCCAGAGAAAGGGTAATTTTAAAATTTATATTTATCTTCTGAATCTTAAGCGGGCTTTCTTGTTTTCTTAGGAAAAATAAAACAGAAAATTATATTAATATTTAGTTTTAACTATTTATAATATCTGAAACAAACTAAAAATATCTTAAGGAGAAAATGAAATTTATTTTTAGTTTGCTTATGCATATTTTAGTACATATTTGATAAAGTCATTTACTATGTGGTTATTTTATATGTGTTAATCCAAATAAGAAAAACAACATATTTCTAGGTTCTCAATTTAGAGTTCTGACCTAGAACTGTTTTTATAATTATATATTCAATTATTTATTGAATGAGTGAAATAATAATTTAACAAACAACCTACTGAAGTTCCAATATCTGTTTATGTGCCTATGATTATCAAACTAACATTTTCATCCAAGCTTTTTTTTGTTTCATTTATTATTTCTTTCCTTTTTTTTTTTTGTTTTTACTTATTTTATTTTGAGTTGTAGGTAAGTATATCTACCTGTCCATTTGGAAAATTCATGGAACCCAAAGTTTACATAGACATACACACGTATAAAATTGAAGTGCCTTCAATCTACCACCACATTTCACTGTTGTTTTTTTTTTTTTTTTTAATTACCTTCTAAATAATTCTACTTTCAATCTACTACCCTATATCTTTATTGCTTCCACCCTGTTTGAATCTGTTGTTACCTTAAGTATGTGCAATAAGTTCCCATTTGGTCTCCAAACCTCAATGAAGGCTAGAGTAATTTTTTTTTAAACATGTAAATCTTATCCAAGTCCTTTCAGTGTATTCCCATTGCCTTTAAAGTCCAAAAGCTCTATTTGATCCTAACCAGCTCCTGTGCAAAATTTTCATCTCAAACACCTGCTATTGCATTTTTTACATTCTCAATTCATCAGTGTTGGACTTTGGTTAAATTTTCAAATATTTCTTAATCTCCTTCATTTCTAGGCTTTGTACATCCTCTTCCGTTTACTCACAGTGCTCTTCCTATTACTAATTTGCTAATCACTTTTACAATTCTGTGGCGTTGAAAATAGATTGTTCTATGATCCCACAGCACCTACAACTTTTATGTATGCAAGCTCTGTGCACTAATATTTGCTTATTTATTTATATTTATTTGCCTGGTAGCTGTACATTCCACTATGCTGGGAAATGTTCCTATTATTCCTTATACTTAAATTCTAGGAGAAAAGCCATGTGCGTTTGATATATTTCTCGGTCCTCAGGGCTTAGTAAAGTGACTATTAAAGAATAAGAAGCTTATGATAACTGCTTTCCTCTTAAATAACAATGTAAGGTTTTTCTCCATTTTAAAACCCCATATTACTCCCCACAATGTGTTTCTTGCATCCTTAGTATGGCATCACTTAAGGTTTTTTCTTTCCTTTTTGGTACTGAGGATTTAACACAGGGTTACTTCATCACTGACTTCCATCTCTAGTTCTTTTTATTTTGGATTTGAGAAAGGGTCCCACTAAGTTGCCAGGGGTCTGGCAAAGTTGCTGAGGCTGGCCTTGAACTTTGATCCTCCTGCCTCAGCCCCCTCAATCATTGGGATTATAGGTGTGCACTTTGCTAGGTGCATCAGATAAATAAGCATGAAGAACACTGAGTTAGAATAAAATCATTTATATAAAATATTAAATCAGCTTTCATGAAACTATGCAACCTATATTATATGTGGTGTGTACTTTTTCTAATATTTATCACTTATTTGAATTTCCTGGTAAATGCTGCACAATTAATGTTAATATTATAGGGAGAAAAACAAAGAAGATTATTGTAGAAGAATGTCATCAAATTTGCCAGATTTTATGCTAAAACTAAGATTATAATATAAAAATTTAAAAGACATTAATTAGGAATGCTGTAGGATGTAAGCAATAACTTAGCTAGAGCAAATAGAGCTCTTCTTCATGAATAAATGAAGTCTGAAATTACATGGTTGATACTAGTATTTCACTTCATGGACTATCTTTTTATGCTTCTTCATTACTGTCTTTACTAGCCTGTGTTTTTTTTTTTTTTTTTTTTCTTTTGCTTGTTGTTATCACACCCTTGTTACAGCATTTAGAGGTACTGTCAAGCAGCTGTCTATGTTTAAGAAAGGAGGAGAACAGGATAAAATATTTCTTTCTAAGATCTTTTCATTGACTTGGGAGGAGAAAGACATTATTATTAGACCTTTTGTTTTTCCTCAGCCAGAGTGAGTTACTTGCCTATCCCAGATGAGTCAATAGCCAAAGGAAGGTATTTTCTTGATACATTTAGATGTGTTATGATCCATCATCTGGATCTGGGGTAATGTCCCTGACCAAGCAACTTACATTGGAACTTACCTTAGAAACTCAGTTTCTATTATGAGGAAAGCTCTTGAGAGGATGGAATTCAATGAGACATTAGGAGGCCAAAGAAGACCAACTGTCTTGATTGTTATATTTCAAGGGTCATCCCCACTCACTCTTCTTTGTTCCCATTTTTTCTTTCTCACTTTGAATTTTGATGTTAGAGTTCCCCCAGGCTCCATTTTTGGTACATATCACTTTTCTTATTTTCATCTCCCCTAAATGTTAAGGATTAGCAAATGTATGTACATCTAGATAGGACCTTACTCCTGATCTCCATATTTTTATATTCTCCTGTATATTTAGCATTTTCATTTGGAGACCTATAGCAGATTTTATTTTCCAGATCATTACTGTAATATTTGGCATCCTGGATGCTTGTTCTTTTATGTTATAACATGGATACTTTTCCAAAAGTGAGGTTGAGCCCTTTTTCCATACCCTTGAATCTGGGTGAGCCTATGACTGTGGTAGATGTGATACAGTATAATCTCTGTATCATAAAAGGAGATAAAACCTCTACCTGATCCTCTTGGGATGTTTTTAGAAGCTGCACTTCTCTGTGAGAAAATTGAGAAGCAGCATAAAGAAGCCACATATGTTTTCTAATCAGTAACCAAAGTCTGCCACAGCTCACAGCCAGTATCAGTTGCCAGGTGTTTCAAGTAAGAGAACCTTTAAATGTCTCCAGAACCCAGCTGCTATGTCACTTCATCTTTGAGGTCACCACAGTTGAGGTGAAGAAGTGATGAATCACTCCCGAAGAGCTCCCCAAATTGCAAACTCATTATCAACTAAATTATTGTTGTTTACTCCTTTTATTTGAGGATAGTTTAGAGCTGAAATAAGATCTAACAGAAGTCTTGACCTTTGCATTTGTAAAACTAAACTGAATCATTCTCTACAATTGTAACTTCTCCATTAGTTGAGGATAATTCTATTGTTTCATTTACTCAGGCCAAAATATATGGTGTCTCTTACTCTGTACCAAGAGATTCTATTATCTATTACTTCTAAATGCATCTCTACTTATTTGCATAATGATCTTGTTGTGACCCTAACTCTGAGCCATAATCATCTCTTGCCAGGGTTTCTAAATTGTGTATCCCCATTTTCTATCCTTATATTCCCACCATCTCTTCTTCATGTTGGAGAATGATGATTGTCTTAGTAGCTTGTACCATTTATTTGCACAAAATTCACCAGTGTATTTCCTTTTATCCCATTTTAAATCTCACACACAATCTAAAGTATATCATTTTTTCCCATTTATATGTTAAGAAATTGAGTCAGATATTTGTAAAAGCATTACTCCGTCACCAAATTGGTATATAGGTTTCCCTAAATTCCAAAAATTATGTATAATGTATACATGTACATATGCATATTGCATGTAGCCTCTCCCTCTCTCTATGTGTGTGTGTGTATGTATAATTATATATATATTATATATATATATATATATATATATGTAGTTAAGCATAACATAATTTAATAAAAAGTATCAGTTATATAAAATAGTTTTAGGATGAAATCAAACTGATCATTTAGAGATTAAAACTATAAATGAAAGAGAATAAATAGTAATGAGAAATATGAAAAAAAATGTAGGTGGTAGTATATTAAAAAACCTTGAACTGGGTCTGGATTTTCCACACATCCTCTTACCTGCCCTGGCATTGCATAGACTCACACCACTAGCTACTAATAAGGAACAGTTTCTTAATTTTATTCAATTCTGATATTGAAACATATGATTCAATTGAATGCTTACATCATACCTATAAACTTAAAAAATATATTATATTACAATGTGATGGTGTTATTAAAATTTCTTTAAATTATAATTGAAAATTCATAAATCATTGCAGCTGAAATAGATAATATTTGACCTATACTTGGATTGTGAATTATTATTCGAATGGCATGAACAAATGTGAATGTTATATAATCGTCTAGATAATCAGAAAAATGGATGTTTAATTTGTTTCCAATGAATAAAATTTCCCCATGATGTTTTTAAGTTCAATTCTTTATTTGTATTGGTAGAATCTCTTTTGCCTGACCTATTATATTTTCATGTAGTTCAATTTAACAAGCCTGTTCGTGATACTTGTCAATCTGTAGTTTTCTTTTTCACTTCTTATTCAAAATATATACTCTTTTCAAGTTGATATTTGGGACCTTCCTTTTCTTAAGTAGCTCATCTTTTCACATCCATCTTTTTTTTTTAAGAGATAGAGAGAGGGGAGAGAGAGAGAGAGAGAGAGGGAATTTTTAATATTTATTTTTCAGTTTTCGGTGGACACAACATCTTTATTTTATTTTTATGTGGTGCTGAGGATCAAACCCAGTGCCCCATGCATGCCAGGCGAGTGTGTTACCGCTTGAGCCACATCCCCAGCCCCACATCCATCTTAAGCACATGATTAACCTACTTTCTTTTTAGTGGATTGAGAATATCAGGGAAAGGAAGCTACAAATACTTCATTTTTGTAAGTTTATTCAACGAATATTTATTGAGTATTAGGCACTATGAACCAGGACATTTTCAGTATCCTTCTATGTCCAATCAGCTTTCAATTCAGTACATTTTAACAAAATGGCATATTAAAGCTACTGGTAGGTACTGAATAAGGTGTTGCTTCTGAAACAGGAAGTTTCAACCCATAAAATATTTCCTTAGAGTAAGTCTCATTTTTTAAAATAAGACTTATCTTCAGGCATAATAAGACTAACCTAATGAAAAGTTAATCTCATATACAAATTTCATGTTGTAGCAATAATTAAAAGAACACTGTAAAATTACCTTTTCTTTTTTTTCTTTTTAATTATAGTATGTGCTTAGATTAGTTATTAAAAGAGAGGTTAATAGCCTCAATGGTAGTGTTAGTAGAGACTTTGTGGAGGAGAGTTAAAGGAGAAAAAGTTTCCTGAGATAATATATATACACATACATATCAATAATAAATAGTGACAAGGCAAAAGCCATTTGGAAAAATGTAGGCACATTAGATGCATGTAGGAAAGCACAGGTAATATGTCTGGAAGATAACTGGGGGCCATAAATAGGTGGTAAGTTTCTCCATATATTAAAGAAATTATTATAGTGACACCTTCTTTAGTGAAGGTGGATTCACTTTTCAGTAAAATCTAAGCTAGTTCTGGTTTCCTTCTCCTAACTATTCTCCCTGGACCCCAAAGGCAACATAAGGTGAGATCCAAAGTATGATGATAATTCTTAAAGAAATTATAGCTTTGATTAAAGTAGAAAATTTTCAGGATGATTTATAGGTGAGGGTGAGTTCTTCCTGTGCCCTCAAGCCAAGTAGTGGAGAGTTAGGGACAAATTTCTAAAGGCATGAATGGAGAGGCAAGAGCAGTGAATAAAACTTCAAGTCCCTTTTTCATTGCAGGTCCCCAGTCCAAAAGGAGTACTGCGTTTTTTGTTTTGGTACTGGAGATTGAACCCAGGGGTGCTCCGTGGAACTACATCTCTAATCCTTTTTATCTATTTATTTATTTTGAGATATAGTCTCACTAAGCTGCTTAGGATCTGACTAAATTGATGATCCTGCACTCAAACTTGAAATCCTCCTACCACAGGCTCTTGAGTCACTGGGATTAAAGGTAGCTCCACCACGCCCAACTCCAGGAGGAGTGCTATAGTTTGAATATGAAATCAAGACTTAAAAGACCAAGACATCAATACAAGGTCCCCTATGGAACAATGTCCAGGGGTGGAGCTATTAGGAAGTAATTGGATCGTGAGGGTTCTGACCTCAGCATTCGATTCATTGATGGATACATAACTGCATGGCATTATTAGGATCTGATAGAAATTCTAGGAGTTGGGATTAGTTGGAAAAAGTTGGCCTCTGGAGATGTGCCCTGGATGGGTTTTTTTGTCCCCAGCTACTTCCTTTTTCTCTCTTCCTCTTTGTGCTTCCTGGTTACCATAAGGTGAGCATCTCTGCTTTACCACCCAGTCTACACCATGATGTACTGCCTATCTACAAAGCAATGGAGTCAGTCATCCATGGACTGAAACCTCTGAAACTGTAGGCCAAAAGATCTTTCCTCTTTGAAGTTGTGTTTCTCACATATTTGTCACAGAAACAAAAAGTTGACTAACACAAGGAGTCAGATCAAAGTTGGAAAAAGAGAAGAGATTTTTAAATGAATATAAGATTTAAGTTTGGACTTAGAAAGACTTAGTCTTTTATGCTTGAACATTACTCTTAATTAACAACATGATAGTGTTCATTTACAAGCAATTGACTTGGAAGTTATGGCACCTTCCTGAAATAGCCAATTCTGGAGAAGAGATTTAGTTGAGTAAAGATGCAATCTGGATTTGGATAAATATAAAATCAGTTCACATTTATTCCAACAGAATTAAGATTCTGCAGTAAACCATAATAGTGGGTGAGATTACCCAGAAATGACTACAGAAAAAAGAAGTCCAAGAACAAAAATTAGTGTTTATAGTAAGAGAATGAAATGCCTAGGAGAGAGGGAAAATAAAAGTGAGCAATAAGGCAAAAAGCTGGGAGGATGAGCCATTTTGAGTCCTCAGGAAATTGATGCATGATAGTATTCTAAGGAAAAGAGTTTAGAAGAGTGAGCTGACTTTCAGGAGTCAGGAGAAGTAAAAGCAAAGAACAGAATATGCAATTAATGATTAGGATGATGTTTCCCAATGTTATGTATTTCAGGAGACTGATAGTAAGGTCAGAAATGAAAGAATTAATAAATCAATGATAATTAGAATGTGGAAGTAACATATATAGGCTACATGGGTATAAGCTCAGCCAATAAAAAGGAAAGAGGAAAACATGAGGTAAATTGAGAAGTATTGAGTAAGTTTTTCTTAGTATGGAGGAGGCACTGCACATATTCACAGAAACAGTAGAAAAAGCTAGTAGAAAGGAAGAGCATGAGAATGAATATCAAAGAAGAGAGAATTTCCAAGGAGTACAGGAGGAAACTTGGGGAGGAAGATACAGTAGAGTGGATTTGGATGGGTAGGAGACAGAATGTTGGTGGACAAAATGTTTGCCTTGCATTAAGCATTCCAGAAACAGGTCCTAGAGTAAGAATTCAATCCATAAATTGAAAGAAGCAGAATAGGAAAGAGAAAGAGAGCAAATGTTCAATTTTGAGCCAAGTTCAGGCCACAGGCTGATTTCTTAGGGAGCTCTGGAGTATAAACATCTTAAGGGGATTTAGCTTCCATACTCCCAACTTGTCCAATGGATAAGGATCAGCTCTGAAGACATAATCCCAAGAGAGTTGGCTGTCAGCACTTGTTGGAAAAGAGATTCTAATAGTCCAAAGATAGTCCTTAGAGAAAGTTTTATGAAGAATAAAGAATCTGAGCCCTAGAGCATATGGAAATGGAGCACAACCTTCCAAAAAGTTCCACAAGAAAACTTCTAGAACTAATAAATGTATTCATCAATGTAGCAGGATATAAAAATCAACACCCATAAATCAAATGCACTTCTGTATATCAGGGACAAATCCAATTATAACACCTAAAAACAAAAACCTATTATATCTATTATAATAGGTACCCTATTATAATAGCCTAAAAACAAAAACAAAAAAACCAAGCAAGCAAACAAACAAACAAACAAACAAAAAAAAAAAAACCTTGGGAAACAACGAAAGAGGTGAAAGATCTATATAATGAAAACTAGAGAACCCTAAAGAAAGAAATCAAAGAAGACCTTAGAAGATGGAAAGATCTACCTTGCTCTTGGATAAGCAGAATTTATATTGTCAAAATGACCATATTACCAAAAGCACTATACAGATGTAATGCAATGCCAATCAAAATCCCAATGGCATTCCTCATAGAAATAGAAAAAGCACTCATGAAATTCATCTGGAAAAATACTCTTATATTTAATTTAAAAATGCCCAGATTATCTAAAGCAGTCCTTAGCAGGAAGAGTGAAGCAGGTGGCATCACTATACCAGAACTTAAACTATACTACAGAGCAATAGTAACAAAAACAGCATAGTATTGGCACCAAAACAGACTGATAGACCAATGGTTCAGAATAGAAGACACAGAGACTAACCCATAAAATTACAATTATCTTAGACAAAGGTGCCAAAAATGTACATTGGATAAAAGAGCCTCTTCAACAAATGGTGCTGGGAAAACTGGACATCCATATGTAACAAAATGAAATTAAACCCCTAGCTCTCACCATTCACAGAACTGAACACAAAGTGGATCAAGGACCTAGGAATTAAACCAGAGACTCTGCGTCTAATAGAAGAAAAAGTAGGCCCTAATCTCCAACATATCGGATTAGGCCCCAACTTCCTTAATAAGCTTTTTCTTTTTGATTTCAATTACATTTAGATAACTTTCGTTTGAACAAAAAATTACTCATGTTTTATTACTGTCCTCGAGTTTACTTCTCAACTTCTCAGAATTTGTGATCTATACACATTTTCTTGTCATTGAATTACTGAAGTTGGTTTTCAGCTTCTATTTATCTAGAAATTTCTAAACTTATCCATAACCAAAGACAGAGATTTCTTTTTTTTAAGATTTTACAGGACTTCAACTTTTTCCTTCATTGGCAATTCACCCAAGAATTGCTTTTGAGTAACCTTTCTATCCTTGAGTTTTCTGGTTCACTCTGGTCCAATCTATATAGCTCCTGTGAGAATTGTAGTTGATTTTCCTCATTTCAGACTTCATATGCTATTCTCTCTTATTATTTTTTTTTAATATTTTGCTTATAAGTGATGTGATTTTATGGCTTTTATGTGTATCTTTGAATGTACAGTAAGAAATACTTAACATGCAAAATAAAATCTAATTTTGATTCATTTATTTATATTTCTAGTTTCCTTTAGAATGATAGCTTTGAATTTCTGTCACTAAATTTAGTATGTTCCCTACCTCTCATCTACTGACTTCCTTTCTTAAACGTGGCACTTATTTTTGTGTAATCATAAAAAAATATTAAACCTTTAAGTATTCTTTGTTTAGGCCCCAACTTCCTTAATAAGCTTTTTCTTTTTGATTTCAATTACATTTAGATAACTTTCATTTGAACATTGATGAAGTCACCCATTTTGTTCCTCATCAAATCCTTCATTTTTTTCTCTTAGAATGTCAGATCAATTTTTTTCTATTATGACTACAGGTTCATTACTGAAATCAGAAAGATATCAGCAAATATTTTGGGCTTTCTTAATTTTTAAATCCCCCCAAAAGATTTATATGTTGACCCATGAACAAAAAAACTTTGACACTTTAAAAATATTTCAATATTATTTATCTGTATACCTTTATATCTACTTAAAAGTATTTCTTAAATAAAATTAGGCCACTTGGATAAATATTTTTTTCCATGTTTATAGTTAAGAATAGACATTGGACATATTTAAAGTCAACTTTCTTTACAGAAAAATATTTATTACAACTTGGAAATGTTATTGGAATTTGTCCCACTATATTTTTTGTTCATATATTTATTGATTTCAAAGGGAAAAAAGGCTTAAAAATGATAACTCTATATAAAATTACACAAAAATTGATTTCTACATAATAGTACGTAGAAATTTAAGTGTCAAAATTCATATCAAAGAAATAAAGTACATTTTAGTATTCTGTTTGAAATTAAATCACAACAGGTGGTATTACCAAGGGAAAATTGACCCATAATGGAGCAAATTAGCTGAATCCAACATATACATGTGCCTTGAAACTGAGGCATAAAGCCTGTTTTTTAAACTATAGAGTCTTGAGATCTTTTAAAATGTAGCCAAATGCAAAATAGGACCCATTTATGAATTTATTTTCAGCTTGAAAATTAGTTTCTCCCCTCCATTGACTTTTCTTTCTACTTTTCTTAATTTCGGCATCACTTTTCTTGTGAAAACTGAATGTGATAATTATCTTTATGCTAAGAAAACATTTTCTCCTAACAAAAAATTACAGGAAGTCATAGTCTGATATTGACAAATTTATTAACTTCCTATGATATAGTTGCTAAATGAAACACATACTATGTGGGTTTCTTGAATTTGTATTCTTGTGACTATAAATGAGTTGCTGACATGTCTTTATTTCCATGGCAAATATTCAAATTTGATGAAATGGTATTTTGATATTCAACAAGTCCATATTATCAAATGGTGTTTCATTGATTATACATATGCTTTTATGACATGCTCAACTACATTCAGAAGACCTCTGTTGACAGTTTAATATCTGTTAAGGTAGAATCTAGCAGAATTTAATACCATCTTTTAGAGTACATCTTAAGGCAAGGCCACAAATAAAAAAGTGGAATAAATTTAATTTGCAGTATTAATAATGGTGGGATCAGGGTGCCATTTATAGAATATTAAGATACCATGGTAATCAAGTAACACAGGCCTACCATGCTTCAGATCAGAAACACTTTTTCTCTTTTCCTAAGTCTCAGGGGGGAAAAATGTGAACAAGGTATAATAGCAAATGGAATAAAAGTAACAGTACTTTTTTAAAAAAATCTTATGATTGCCTTCTTTCAAGGCTAGCTAGGTCATTACTCTGTGTGTGTGTGTGTGTGTGTGTGTGTGTGTGTTTTGTTTTTGTTTTTTTAACCCCATGCTTCATCCCCATTCTTTAACTCTAAATGTGAATCTTGAATCTTACCTTTCCTGCTACAGGAGGGAAGGTTAGAAAAGATCAAGAAGCCATGGGCATCATTTCAACTATGAAGCTGGTAGAGGAGAGAGGCCAAAAAGTTCAGGCAACTTGTCACTGCCAGAGAGTGCCCCAGTCCCAGACCACTGAAGCCATATTGAGTGGAAACCAGGGACAGCAACACTTACTTGTATAACCTTTCCCTAGTTTCTTAAGACATCTGAACAATAAAAAATGGGGGTACAAGTATAAAAGAAAAGTTTAAAACATTTCTTTCACTGTTTATTTATAAAAAAACTGCCTCATTTTCAGGGTGAAATGTATAAGGTAGAATGGATGTGATTCATGGCAAGATATGTTCCAGCTTATGAAACAAATAAAAAAAATTAATAATTTAATAATTCTAAATGGCTCATAAGTTCTAGGAGGCTAGATGTTAAATATTTGAAAAATTCATAGATTATCAGGAAACATCAAATACTATATATTGAAGATATCCCAGATACATAACATAGAATAATTCACTCAAGAAAATTATAGTTAAAAATTTGATAAACAAACTAAAACCATGTATATGTATTTATTTCAATGAGAGGATGAACAATGAGGCAGAGTATAAATACATAAATAAAATAAGAAAATGACTATAGTATAATTGATCAGCTCAATATACTATGAGATTATAGATGCCAATGCAATTTTTCTTTGTGAAGAATTTTCTTCTGTACTTCTCCGTTGAAAGCTGTAATTGTAATTGTTCTATGTAACTACTCAATTTGCAGTCTAACATTAGCTTAAAGTAATAGGTCTAGGGAAGGAATCATAGAACAAATGATAATTTATAAATATTTTATAAGCTAAGAAAGAAAGTACAATCAAAATGGACTATTTCTTTATTTCGGCTCAAAAATGAAATTCAATTTTTAACAATTCTAAAATTATTATTTAAAGGACACCTTTTATCATCATAGATCTTCAGCATTCTTATGGTTGAAGCTCCTACTTGCATGACTTACAAAGGCTTTCAGTTAGACATTTTTAGGTATTTCTGTTAGCATTTTCTCTTGTAATTCTTTAATTAGCCCAATTATGTCTGTCATTAAAGAGTGAACTTCATGAGGGTCTTAACTCTAATGAATTTATGTCCTAGCACATTCTAAGTACGTAAGTAAATGTCTATTGAATGAAATATCAATAATTATTTTTTCATTACTCAATTAGTACATTTTAAATTACAATGAAAGAATAAATTTGAGAATCAACAACAAATTTAACAAAACAGATTGAAAAGTAGTGCCCAAGAGTATACTGGTTCTGTCTCTTTTTTTTTTTTTTTTTAATTTTTTATTGTTGGCTGTTCAAAACATTACATAGTTCTTGATATATCATATTTCACACTGTCTCTTTCTTTTCTTAAGCACAGTGTTCAACTGTCTGTGTTTGAGCTATTTTTACATTGCAGGATACTTTAAACAATTGCAATATATTTAGGACTTGAAGATTGATTTGAAATTGGCATGCAATACTTGTCAAAACAAATCTTAGAAACCTCAGGAATAGCAAAGGCTCTGTACTACATTTTACTCTTTACAGGGGATAAAGGATGTTAATTCATGTGTTCATGATATATATTCAAATTTTTAAAATATTATATAGTTTTGCAGGTACCAGGAGGATAGAGAAATGGACATGTTGACCTAACAAGGCATTCAATTCTTATGGATTTTAAATGATTCTAGGGACTCTGCTAAGGGATGTAAAATTATATGCAATTATTGTCAAATTAGATTTTGATGCTTATGTAAAGGCTGGATACTATTGTTGTTCTGTAGGAGTTTTTTTTTTTTTTCCTTTTTGCAGATATGGGAACCCACTGTTGATCTCCACTCTAAGAGAAGACACGATATTCTTGATTCTATTCTTGACCAAGGGAAATTACATAGCAGGATTCAATAATCTTCATTTTTGTGCCAGCATAGAAATTTTTCTCACCTCTGTGTTCTTTTTTAATATATCTGACAAAGTATCTAAATCATGTTTACTTAGAGGAGGCAAATACTAAAGAAATGGGCAGTTTATTATAGAAATTACAACCATAATCTGAGCTCCAGAGAAACAGTTTAGCAGAGAAGAGAATCTTAAATTCAAAGAAAATGATTGATTCAAATTAGTTGCTTTCCACTAATGTTCACATTCAACTGCATAAGAATCACATTGAATCCTCTTTGTTTTTTCCAGCAACTGAGACTTATTCATTCTCCTATTTCTTCTCTTCCTTACCCTTACCTCACCAAATCAGAACTTTGTTTACCAGTGTAACTGAAGCAGAAGATAATTATTTCTTTATAAGTATACCTGTGTATAAACTAATTCAAACATCAGCAAAATTATCATAAAAATAATGTACTAAACTCAGGGCCTAATGAGTATATGCTAGGTCTTTGAGGAACCCAAATGCTGCCATGTCAGGTTTTTTATCTTTAAATAAATAACAGTGTTTTATTAGAAAATGACACATGCTATATAGTCTTTCTACTTTTGTCCTACTAAAAATTTGTGTATGTAATGAAGATAATATTAATATTGGCATTTTGTTGATTTTTAATAGTATTCCTATAATTTTTCATAATACTTTTTAAAAGATTATGTGTTCAAATTCTGCAAATGAAAGATTGTTAAAAAGGGAGCTTTTCAGTTTTCTAACAGTTATTTATTATACAGAAAATTTATTATCCAGAAAAAATATAGCATTAAATTTTGAAAATTTTGATGATTTGGGGGTTTGGAGTAGTATTTTCAGATCTAAATTTACCAAGCCATCATTCTAAAATCAGTTTCCTTGGTCATATCTCATAATCCAACAAATACTTAATGACTATAAAATATGATTTCCAATGTGGGCAGTATTTCTAACACTGAATATTAATTTCCTTTGGATCTCAAAAGTCAGTGACAAGGATTTTAATTTTTTCCTATTAATAAAGACCATATTTAGATACCAAGAATCTATGCTGATTAAAGATATCTCAAGTGCATGTTTGTAAATTATTATCTTAATTTAAATGTTTCCTTGAAATTTTACAAGCTTGGAGAATGTTCTTTCTCTAAATTTGATTTAGAATTCCTAAAGGTTCTCAAGGTGCTAATTCTATTCACTTTTGGTTTAAGGAATATTTAAACTATTCTGTCTGATGTTTATAAAATATTGCTTCATTTTGGTAGGTTTAAATATTTTGATATTATTAAATTGATAAAGTACTTAACCACAAAAGTGATTTCCACACAGTCTGATTTGCTCATAGAGAATTTTGTGTAACTTTGTTTTATTTTAAATAGTTTTAATTTATATTCTTTTTGATATTCATCTAAATTCTCCTGCATGGAATTATTGCAAATTTAAAAGAAATAGAGACTTCCTAGAAAAAGATAGATATTTGTTTCTCAATACTAAGAAATTTTTCATGTTTTATTTTTCTTTTTAAGTATGAAAACATCTTGCTATACTTCATATAGCTCAAGAGAAATAACATTAGGCATATAATTATTATAAGTTGTTGAGACTTTGTATTAGAGAAAGGCACAGGCTTGGGCTAGTAAAGTCTGGGCAATTTCTGGCTTGTCCCCTTTAATCAGGGAGCATTAACTTTCAGAGACATAATTTTCATAACTATGGAATTAGGGCTAAATATATTAATTGTCTCATTCTACTTACTTGCTCAAATGATTTTTTCATTACTCAATTAGTACATTTAAAATCAGCTTATATTACATAAATAGGTTTATTATACACATTTCCTTCTATATTTGAACTTTGGAGTATGTTAAAAGTGGTTGGTAAAAGTCAGATTGAATAAACATGTCTCTTCTGGATTCCAAGGTTCCCACTTTATAGTGTAATATCTTCTGCTTTTTAATGACATTTGACCTTAAGAAATTAAAGGGACAGATTGTGGACCTAGCTTGGATGAGTATATATCTAGCATGTAAAAGCTGCTATTTAGGTAGCAAAAAATAAAAAAAATAATAAAGAAAGAAAATAAATTTAAATGAAGCAAAATTTATTATTTGATTTGAAACATTTTTTTTAATTGAGAGAGACTATCCCTGAAGGTCTTAAAACTCTTGACTTTAACACAAGTAAAGAACTTTTTCATAACTTTTCTGCCAAGATATTACCAATAAAATCTTAGTTGGATTTTCTGCTACAAAGTTTTCCTTTCTGATTTATAGAACTTGTAAATATGAATGAAAGTATTTTCAGGATTAATATAGTTGGGATTCTAGCCACACCTTTTATTATGTGGTTGTAAAATCCAAACACATTTATTTTTATAGCTTTTTCAGAAAATAAAATCACTATTAAAATAAATCTAAACAATATACATAAAAAGAATACATATATTTTTATGTAGTTTAAGGGTTTTTTTCGTGGTTAAATAAGAACTCCATTGAGTATTCAGAATATGAGTATAGATATTCTTTAAATTTTCTATATGTAGTCAGCTTCTACTCATGTATGAACACTTATATATGTGTATTTGAATAGGAACAGAAATATAAACTCATTGTTGATTAAATGCATAAATGATTATCATATTTTTCTAAATTTTAGTCATTGATGTTATTTGATAGATGGATAAAAATGTAATTGGACATAATGTAAAATTTAGAATGAATCAGATTTATCTAAAAGCATGAATTTCTGTTTGTCATATAAATGCTGAATTTGTTGCATGAATATGTAAAAATGCATGTGTTATATACATCCTGTTTTTCTCTGTTTTCTTTTTAACACATTATTTTGGCATACTCTAGGTTTTCTTCCTATTTTATGTTTCTTTCTACATTACATATTGTTCTCCAAGATTACAAAAATAAGCATGAAATTCAGATTAGAATAGTTTAGTGGTCTCATTAGACAAAACTAAAAGTTATGATACATTATGTATACATTCATAAATTAAATATTTATTTCCTACTAATTTTTATCTTTTTTTTTTTATTGGTTGTTAAAAACATTATAAAGCTCTTGACATATCATATTTCATACATTAGATTCAAGTTGGTTATGAACTCCCAATTTTACCCCAAATACAGATTGCAGAGTCACATCCGTTACACATCCACATTTTTACATAATGCCATATTAGTAACTGTTGTATTCTGCTACCTTTCCTATCCTCTACTATCCCCCCTCCCCTCCCCTCCCATCTTCTCCCTCTACCCCATCTACTGTAATTCATTTCTCTCCTTGTTTATTTTCCCATTCCCCTCACAACCTCTTATATGTAATTTTGTATAACAATGAGGGTCTCCCTCCATTACCATGCAATTTCCCTTTTCTCTCCCTTTCCATCCCACCTCATCTATCTGTTTAATGTTAATCTTTTCTTCCTGCTCTTCCTCCCTGCTCTGTTCTTAGTTGCTCTCATTATATCAAAGAAGACATTTGGTATTTGTTTTTTAGGGATTGGCTAGCTTCACTAAGCATAATCTGCTCTAGTGCCATCCATTTCCCTGCAAATTCTATGATTTTGTCATTTTTTAGTGCTGCGTAATACTCCATGGTGTATAAATGCCACATTTTTTTTATCCATTCATCTATTGAAGGGCATCTGGGTTGGTTCCACAGTCTAGCAATTGTGAATTGTGCTGCTATGAACATCGATGTAGCAGTATCCCTGTAGTACGCTCTTTTAAGGTCTTCGGGGAAAAGTCCAAGAAGGGCAATAGCTGGGTCAAATGGTGGTTCCATTCCCAGCTTTCCCAGGAATCTCCATACTGATTTCCAGATTGGCCGCACCAGTTTGCAGTCCCACCAGCAATGTACAAGGGTACCCTTTTCCCCACATCCTCTCCAGCACTTGTTGTTGTTTGACTTCATAGTGGCTGCCAATCTTACTGGAGTGAGATGGTATCTTAGGGTGGTTTTGATTTGCATTTCTCTGACTGCTAGAGATGGTGAGCATTTTTTCATGTACTTGTTGATTGATTGTATGTCCTCCTCTGAGAAGTGTCTGTTCAGGTCTTTGGCCCATTTGTTGATTGGGTTATTTGTTTTCTTATTGTTTAATTTTTTGAGTTCTTTGTATACTCTGGATATTAGGGCTCTATCTGAAGTGTGAGGAGTAAAAATTTGTTCCCATGATGTAGGCTCCCTATTTACCTCTTTTATTGTTTCTCTTGCTGAGAGAAAACTTTTCAGTTTAAGTAAGTCCCATTTGTTGATTTTTGTTATCAACTTTTGTGCTATGGGTGTCCTATTAAGGAATTTGGAGCCCGACCCTACAATATGTAGATCGGAGCCAACTTTTTCTTCTATCAGACACAGAGTCTCTGATTTGATATCTAGCTCCTTGATCCACTTTGAGTTAACTTTTGTGCATGGCGAAAGGAGGGGATTCAGTTTCATTTTGTTGCATATGGATTTCCAGTTTTCCCAGCACCATTTGTTGAAGATGCTATCCTCCCTCCATTGCATGCTTTTAGCTCCTTTATCAAATATAAGATAGTTGTAGCTTTGTGGATTAGTCTCTGTGTCCTCTATTCTGTACCATTGGTCCACCCTCCTGTTTTGGTACCAGTACCATGCTGTTTTTGTTACTATTGCTCTGTAATATAGTTTTAATTTTTATCTTTATTCATGAATATATACACTGATCAATATTCTCTCTGTCTTGTAGTAGTTTTCAAAATAAATATCTATGTGAAGAAAACCAAGTATAAATTTTTCACTCTGTCTTATGATGTTCTGAGTTGAAGTACATAATTCAATGTATTTTGCTTCATAATAGCAATAATCAGAGAGAACTCAGAAAGTTCTTGAAGGAAATATTTGGGATATGAAAATCAAGAGCACACTAGGAAAATAGTTTGAAGTGGAGTATTTCAGATAGGGAATAGCATAAGTAAAAGTTACTTTGGTCAAATTTTGAATCCATTCTTATGATTTCAAAAGCTAGTTAAATACTTTTTACAATAAAACTTTATACAAATACAAACACGCTTGAATATTTATTTCTGAAATGTATAATTTTTGTTCTCTCAGTATGAATATTACTGTCCTTATGATGACTGATGCCTTCTGTGTTTAGTTATATGTTACCATAAGTCTACAATTCAATTTCAGCTTCCTGTTCTGGACTGAATGGGGACAGATGCCCTGCATTGGAAAGGCTCGCTTAGATGGCTCAGACAAAGTTGTTCTTGTAAGCATGGGGATAGTGTGGCCGAATGGCATCTCCATTGACTATGAGGTCTGTTGGATTTATTTTAAGTATTTAAAGTGTATTAACTGCCAACTTGCATTACTCCAACTTTAGTGTTCCATTATTTTCTTAATGAAATCACCAAAACCTCCTTGTAATATTACTCTTCAATCGATCTTTAGGAAAATAAATTGTACTGGTGCGACGCTCGCACAGACAAGATAGAGAGAATCGACCTTGAAACCGGAGGCCATCGTGAGATGGTGCTGTCGGGGAACAACGTGGATATGTTTTCAGTTGCGGTCTTTGGGGCTTACATCTACTGGTCTGACAGGTAATTTTTTTTTTCATAAACATTTGAGTCTCAGAATGTTATTTCAGTGCCAGACGCTTTACCCTTGTAGGATTAGCCATACCTTAACAAGGTCACAAAAAGGATCTTACAAAGCCGTGTAATTTCCACAGCAAAGGCAGGCGTTCTTCCCATCCCAGGCTTGAGCATTAAATGTCACAGGCTGAAGTGGGTTTCTTTCCCTTCTGTTGGGCCATCTGTTACCTTCAGTTTAAACTAACTGGCTGGATTTTAATGAAAAGTTGAAGAATGTTGATCATGTATGTTCCACTTTTTGGCAGGGCACATGCCAATGGATCTGTCAGAAGGGGTCACAAGAATGATGCCACCGAGTCGGTAACCATGAGAACTGGCCTTGGAGTCAACCTGAAGGAGATTAAAATCTTTAACCGAGTAAGAGAGAAAGGTCAGCACTTTTAAAGGAATACACAAATCAATACATTTTATTCTTCTCTTATTTTAAAACTTTTGTCACATGAAGATTAAGGATAAATTCTTATTTGAGTCAAAATCACAAAACAATATTTTTTACATCTAATTTTCTACAGAATCATATAACAGTTCAAAAAAAATGAGTAACACTTCATACATGGGCATACTTGTCTGGGACAGCATGTGTACACAGATATGTCACATACCTCTCATGTCTTGAGTATTGATTTGGGTTAAGAAATATGAAGACTGTATAAGTGTACAAAAACTCATAATTAAGATATTAGAGAATTAAAAGCCACTGAAATTGTTTTTTTTTTTTCATTATCTCTTAATATAAAATGTGGTTCTTGCTCCAGAAATGATTTATTAGTCTATTTCTGAAGTCATCACATCCTTAAAATGTGTATTTTGAAAATGTGTATTCTATTAAGAATAACAAATTTGACTATTTAAAAAAAGTGACCACTGTTAAAATAAATTATAATTGATTTTCTTTTCATACAGAGGGTTTCATGTATTAATTTTGCAGATGATAATGAGTTCCTAGGGATGAATTACCTTAATGACAAAAACTTAGGAGCATATTTTATCTTCACTAAAACTGAAGTATATTCTGCCCTATATTAGAGGTGTGGGGGGGCAGGGTTTCAAGCAGTGCTTTTTTTTTCCAGTTCATTTTTTAGCGACTCTGTTATTTTTTCCAAAGATTAAAATATGATAAAACGTATGGTAATGTTTGTATCAAGTTTCAAAAAAAATGTACACACTTAACTGGCAATCAGAGTGTTGTAGGAGAACTTTAATGCTGTTATTTAGATTGTGAAGGAAGTAGAATAATATGGTCATTCAAGTAGAATTTCAAGATTTTGAACTTCTGTGATTAAAAAAATTAATACTTTCTATTGTTTGCCTTTTATTAACTAATCTTAATTAAAACTAAGATTAAAAAGATACAATAAACATTAATCTTTAACATTAAATTTTTAATATAACTATAAGTAAAAACTTATTTGTTAAACAAAAACATAAATGTGTTTATGTGTGTGTATGTGTGTGGTATATATATATGTGTGTGTGTGTATGTATTTTTTCTTCCTTAGGGACCAATGTTTGTGCGAAGGACAATGGTGGCTGTAAGCAACTCTGTCTTTATCGAGGAAATTCCCGGAGAACTTGTGCTTGTGCCCACGGATACTTGGCAGAGGATGGAGTTACTTGCCTACGGCATGAAGGCTATTTGCTGTATTCAGGGAGAACAATATTAAAAAGTATACATCTTTCTGATGAAACCAATTTAAATTCCCCAATAAGGCCATATGAGAATCCACATTATTTCAAGAATGTCATAGCCTTGGCTTTTGACTATAATCAAAGAAGGAAAGGTACCAACCGAATCTTTTACAGTGATGCACACTTTGGAAATATACAGCTTATTAAAGATAACTGGGAAGACAGACAAGTAATTGTTGAAAGTAAGTACAACAATTTAATTTTAAGTATTTTGGTAGAAATGAGTATCGTTTGGATTATTAGAGAAATAATAGTGGTAATTGCATGTAGCAATTTCATTTTCCTAAAGTTTATATTAAAAAAATGGATGTGGCTATATCATCCAATCCCCCAAAATGTCAAAGAAGCAATTAACTGCTAGCATGTACAGCATGTATATTATGACTGTTAGCTTCTAATCTTTAGATATTCAAGGTCTCATCACCATGTTTTTTTGCAGTTAAGCATTAGAACTTTTGGGAAAATTCTTTCAGTATAAAACTATTTTAATTGATTTTCCTCCAATGCATGGAATGATATCTTTAAAAACAGCTGCCTAATGATTTTCAGTCAATCATATTTTCTAAATTGTCAAATATTTTCTATATATGTATGTATGAATGTTTAGATAGACCTTCGTATTTAAACATAATAGTATTGATGTGAAAATATTACTATAGAAATAATTTAATGCTTTTAATATTTTATGGGACATAATTATATAATCATCAGTCAGTGTAGATTATCCACAGAATTGAGAGAAACCTCTTTCTTATCCTCATATATCAGCATAAGGACCATCATCTTCTTGTAGCACCTTTTCTCTTCTATCTCTATATAAATTCCATATTATATATGAATATGTTATATATATATATATATATATATATATATATATATATATATATTTCTCTTTATGTGTCACCATACTGAGATCATCTTTTTCTGTATTTTAAATTGCAAAAAGTATATAAATTTATTATAGAAATTTCAAGTCATATGGAATTAAGTATAAAATTTCTGCCTTACTACTGCAATTATCAGTCCCATTTATGCATCCATAACTGACAACTGTCATTGCCTCTAGAATTTTCTTTATGTATGTGTGTATATAATTTATAATTTCAAAAGTAGAATGTTACTAGATGTATTAGCTACCTACCTTTTTCCCAATAACCATATATTGCAAAGCTTTCATTTTGGTGTATGTAGTTTCATCTTACTCTTTTGAAAGGCTGCACTTCATTCTATACTCAGGATAAACTCTATATTTAATAATTTTATGAACATTGTATCTGGTATCTTACCATTCCATACAATGTCACAATGAACATATGTATGTAGAATTATGTTTAATCACACATGTGACTATTTTCTTAGCATAGAAATCTAGAAGTTAATCACGAAGTCAGTCAATGGGTATTTTATTTCTTATAAATTGTCAAACAAATGGCCCTATAAATTTATATTTTAACCAATTTTCTATGAAAAGGCTCATTATCCTACACTTTTACCAATAATGATTTTATGATTTTTGTTAAGGAAATATAATATGCAAAATTATTACCTTCTATTAATATACATTTACCTGATAGTTGTATATTTACACATATCAAAATAATTTTTTAGGTCAAGTGTGATATTATACATTGCCATTCCATGCTAATGCTTGCCATTGTTCATTTTGAATTTCCAGCCTGTAATATCTTCCACAATTCTTTTTGCTTATCCCAATGCTATTCAGACTGAAAATCAGATCAAGTATATTCTTTAAAAATAACTATTCACATTTTTCTCATATAGGTTAAAATATTTATTGATAATTTCATATCAGTTTATATTTTATGGCACAGCAAATTGTTTCCCTGTATGCATATGTGTATATATGTCCATCTGTATCAAAAACCACACTAACTGTACTGAGCATGGAGCTCATGCATATTTGAGACTCACTGATTTTTAGGGTGTATGTCCGTGAAACTTTCATTATAATACCTTTGGTCCTTTATTTGCCCAGACCGATGCAATTCACAGTTGGAAGTGTTCGCGTTGTAACCACACATAGGAACTAACTTACTCATCCATTTCCTGCATTCCACATCCTTTGTCAGCATGATGGTTATCAAGATGAGTATCAGTTCATAGACCTTTAGAAGCCATAGTTTAGAGAAGAAAACATCAAGTAAACAATCACTGAAATATAAGATCTACAAGATACTAGTGGCCTTTAGAGAATTAAAAAGTCTTCCTGCAGAAGGATGGAGAATCTCATGAGTGTTTTAAAGATGAAACTGTACAAAGCTAACTCAGTGAATTTAAAGAATGAATAGGAACCTTTCAGGTGGTAAAGGAAAAAGGAAAACCTGTGATTATCAAACTATGGATCTTTGGGCATTTGCAATATACTGTCAGTACATCTAAGAGATCAAAAATATTTCCATAGTAATTAAATATCATTTGACTAGTTTTTACCATGTTGACATTTGCATGGATGATTTAATGACAATGTGGCTAAACTATGGCGCCCTTTCATGTTAGTCAACACAGTGGCTTCAAACTATTTTAGAGGTCATTGGATTTTTCACTGTCACTTGGCAAGAAAAAAAAGTACCAATTTTTCTTGAAAGAAAGGTAAAAAAAAATATGATTCTTTTAATTTTGACCCTTCAGTTGAGATTTCTTTAATATTCTGTATGATGTAAGATGAAAGATACATAAGGCACTTACATTACATTCTGAAGGAAACTATATTCGAATGATTGTTTGGGCTCATGCTTTCTTCAAGGAATATCAGGTTTTACTTGAAAGAATGAAGAACAGACAAACTAGTTATGCAAATCAAGATGTGTGGCAGAAGTGTTCTAAGGAATATACAATGAGAATATCATTTCAAGGAGAATGATAAATAGTATTTTATTCAAATAAGGAAAATTAAGTTTTCAAGTAAATATTATCTTTTGAAAGACTTTTATTCACCACAGTAAGCTTTATGTTTCCCTAATGCTTTCTGGTCTTCACTGATGAGATGGATTGTGATAAAAACTAATGTGACTTTTGGGTACTGCATAGGAAATGTGTCAACCATTAGAAATGTGCCTAAGTCAGGAAACCAGTATTTTCCAAATGACATGACAAAATCACGCAAGGATAAATGATTCATTTGAATTCAATATAGACCAATGAATGTTAATGTAACAGATTGAAAAGTTCATCACTATGGTATCTGCAACTGACCTTTAAGTTTGACCACTTGTCATGTGCTGGTGTAGTATAAAGGAAGAATACTAGAGTTACTTGAAAAGGCTATGAAAATATCTACTCCTTTTCTAACTATATTGCTGCCTGAGGCTGGATTTTCTTCATGTAATTCACCAAATGACAGAAATGATAGGATGAAGAAATTATGAGGAACCAGCTAGATTTAATAGATTCACAAAATTATAAAAAAAAATGTTCTATATGCACTTTTTAAAAGTATAGCTTTTAGATGATCTTATATTCATACACTAATCGATTCATTATTCTAAGTTTTACAGAAATTGGTAAACCATCAACATTTTCAGTGTGAATTTCTAGTATGATAAATAAATATAGATAAAATCCACAGATACGAAAATCTCTCTGGAATCTTTAAGAATGTTTAGGAGTATAAAGATCCTCAGGTCAAAAAGATTAAAAACTACTCCCCTAGACAAAGAAGTCAGAAAGTTTTAGTATGAAGGAATGAAAAAGCAAATGTTATGCAAGGAGTCTTTTAGTTTTATTAAAATACAGGTTGTATGCATGAATGGGTGTGAGATGAAGCGGGGGGTGGGGTGGGCAGGGGGACGGGTGTAGTAAGCATCCTGATATTGAAGGACTTGGTCTGTCAAAATAAAGAGCTTCTTAAAAAAAAAAAAAGTTTAATTGAGATAGAGTTTACATGCCATATAATTCATAACTCTATATTGTACTACTCTATCTATTTTGTTATAATATGTTGTTTATTTTTAAATTGTGGTAAAATGTGTGTTTACAGAAATTTATGTATGAGTGTATGGATATATATATATATATATATATATATATATATATATATATATATCCAACAAAATGAGAATATCACTTCAAAGAGAATTTAAACTATTTTTGAACATTCAACTTAGTGTATTCACAATGTTGTATAACTGTCATCTTTGTTTCTGAAATGTTTTAGTTACTTCAAACAGAAATTCTTTTAAAATTAGTAATTCTCCATATTTCTCCTCCCTCAGTTCCTGGTAGCATCTAATATACATTTATTTCTGTCTATGAATTTGCCAACATATTTCATATAAACAGAATCCTAAATTATTTCTTCTTTTTGTATGATTTACTTCACATAACATTTTTGAAATATGTTGATGCTGTAGTATGTATTGGAATTTCAACCCTTTTTATGGCTGAACAGTATTCCATTGTGTGCACATACTACATTTTGCTTGTTTATCCTTTTGTTCATGGACACTGGGGTATTTTCTCATTTTAGTTCTTGTAAATAATGCTGTGATGAATATTGATGTACAATATCTAGGATAAAAAGTTTTAATTTTATTCAGTAGATGAAGGGAAATCAATAGAATAGTGTGAAGCATATGCATGTTTTGTAAAGATCTCTCTGCGGTATGTTTGATAAAGTTTAAGGGCCATATCTGAATTCAGAGATGGCCTAGAAAATTATACAGTATTTTATGTCCTGTTTTAACAGTGGTATATGTACAATCAAACTTTTCTAATCCTCTCATCCAGTATCAGATCAGTAAAATCAATCACCTTTTAATGATGGTAGGTGTTAACTTATAGGCATAGATGATAAATGAAAACCTAGTGGCTGAGAGTATGGAATCAGTCAATCTGGGATTCCAATTTGAATTCATTGTCTATTTTCTATATGCCACTAAGTATCATTTTTCCCACCAACAAAATGAAAAACTAACTTGTAATTTTTTTCCTGTGGAGATTTTAAAAGAAAAGGAATAGAAAAAAAACTTACAAATAAGCATAATTTTACTTTAAAACTTATATCACTGTATTTGTGGATCATTTAGGATAATTACATTTGCCCTAAATTATTTTTACCACATACATTAGAGTAGTTAAATAATCAAAAATAATTACTATAATTATAGGTATGAGGTAATGGATTAAGGTCTGTCTGGAACTTAAAAATTAATTAAGATTAGTCTATATGGATAATTTACATTTTAGGAAATTATTTGATTTTCTAAAATGTTTCCCTTGTCACACAAACCCCTGCTAAGAAGTGATTATTTTTTTAAACATTGAAATTTGCCTTCAAGTTTTCTTAGAGAATTTACACTGGGACTTGTCAGAACAAACAAGCAAAATAAATTAAAAAATAAAACAAAAAATAAAGTTATTAACACATATATAAGTAATATTTAAAATTTGTGTATGTGTTGGTATTCCATTTCATTAACTCTGGAATACTTCCTTTTGTTATATATGGTTAACAAACACTAAATTCACAAAAATTTGATTACATATTTAAACATGTCAGAGAGCTCTAAATATTTTAACAAACCATGTTCAGACTTATATTTTTCACATAGTTGAATATGGGAAAGGACAGGATGTCTTTAATTCTCCAGTTCATATAGAATGAACTTTTTGCCCTAAGATTTGACAGAAGAGCCATTAAGTGTAATTAGGTATTTATTAAGTCTTATGATATGTTATAGATTATCAGTTGAAGGTGAATAAAGGTAAAAATGTTTCCTTTCTAATCTCCAGGAATTCACAGTACAGAAAGAGAAAAATACCATGGTTTCCTGTCTCTATATAGAGACAAGACCTCTGGACAATATATTGTTGAAAAATTTTACTTTAGAACTTCATATCACTATATTTGTGGATCATTTAGGATAATTACATTTGCCCTAAATTATTTTAACCCATCTCTGGTTTTAAAAGTGTCAGTTATTGATATTTTTAAAGTAAAATTAAAAAGAGTTCTCATCTCAATAAACAAAACTGAATTTTTCTTAAATTATTAACAAAGCAGCAATATGAATCATAGAAAATGATAAAACATCGGAATTCTGGCACCTCCAACTATGAAACCCAGAGGGAAGGTATCTAAAAAGGCATGCTTAAACAAAGGAATGGGGCATGGTTGTTTCCCAGGGAAGAAAAATTGAAATACTGTTGTGCCCATGCTGGTGACTTGTAGGTACTTACTACCCCAGAGGCTTAGAGATCACAAAAATAGCCCTGTGACCAGCTCTGACCCCAGGCCTTTGCAAGCTAATGGCCCTATAAATTCTCTCATACTCTATGGAGTGGAAACTCTACAAAATCATAAAAGAGCAGGATAAAATTTAAGACCCAGAGGTCAAATAGAGGCAATTAGAGAACCACCCAACAGAGTAAATTGAGTGCTGAAGGAGAGGTTAAAAAAATAACCTCCTTACTTGAAAAGAATCTGAAAATTCAGTTTTCATAGCACTTGTGGAATCTTCAGAAAGATAGCTTTAAAAAATAAAAATGAAAATAATAAACAAATCTAAGAATTTTATAAGTATCAGGGAGTTTATCAAAGAGAAGAATGGGGAAAAAAGGCTATAAAAGGAAAAAGGAATAGAAAATCAAAGAGGCCAATATTATATGTGTAAAACTTAATTTTATTAAAACAAAATAGCTTGGAAATGAGAAATATAGTTATTACAACAAAAAATTTTAAAAATCATTATTGACAGAATATAGTTCATGCTAATGAAAGTGAGAATGCAGAAATCAAATGAAATTAATTAAGAAATGCACAAAGTATGCAGGTAAAGAACACAAAATACATGAGAAGAGTTGTCAAACTTCGAGGATAAACTGGTAGCTTTACATACTTTTAGCTAACAAATATTGATGAAAGGCAAAGACAAGACAGAAGAACAGTAAAAGAATATTCAAAGTGATAATAGAGTTTACTAGAAATGAAGAGGGAAACGGATCCTTGGAATAAAAATGCAGTCTGTATTAAGGACAATAAAATTAAGCCAGCTATCAAAGTAAAACTGCACAGCATTAGGAAAAGGGAAAATCTCTAGACTAACTAGAAGCCATACATAGATCATACAGAGGAAGGACAGAGTGATTCAAACAGACATTTCATCAGCAACAAGAGTAAAATCTTCAGACTATAAGGAAAGATGTAATTCTATAACTGACTAAATTATTATCCAAAATGAATGCAAATACAGATTATTTCGGAACTACAAAGTCAATAATCATGCATCTTTATTTTCTCACTGAAAAGAAAATTAATAGCGTCAGACTTGAATGTAATGCCTGATAAGAAATAAAATTTACATTTTATATGAAAACTCAATATATGTGTTTCAGTTTTACAAAGCAAAGTCCTCATTCTGTAAGATGCATTTCGATATTTTGTTTTAGCCAACCACAGTGCAGAGATTTTTTTAAAGCAAATATTGCTTAATATAAGTTCAAATGGTGTCTCTGAATTCAATAACCAATTAAAACATGTAAGTTTTAAAAAGCAACTCATAAACTAGTAATAAAAGTAAAGGATGTTCCAGACTTTAATAGAGAAAATTACAAAATGTTTGTGAAGGACGTAAAGAATGACCTTAAATAAAGAGGGAAATTGTAGTTTTCATAAGGGGAATGAGTTTTCCCATTTCCATATGTATGGAAATTTGCACCAAATTATCTTTAAGTTTAATGCAATGCAAAATGCCAAAATCAGTTTTTCATTGAATTTTATAGGCTGAGAGTAAAATTCATGTGGAAGAGCAAAATAGCAAAAATAATAAAGGAAGTTATAAAGAAATATAAATTTGTAATCTCTTTTAAAAGTTTCTTTATTAAAAAAGCTGAAGTAGTTAAAACAATGTGATAATGCCAAAAGAACAGTTTAAGTGGAACAGAACAGTGCAGATCCATATAAACATGCAAATATAACTTGCATGCAAATTAGTTATAATTGCCATATTGGATTTACAAATAAATAGAAAAATAATAGATTATATTTAATAAATTTTGCTAGGACATTTATATATAAAGCAAGAAATAATATGAAATTCAATCTGTAGTTCAAACTGTACTTCAAAGTAGATTTCAAATATATTAAAATGTAAATGTTAGGAGTATTTTAATGTAAAAAATATAGCATATCCAAAGGATAAGAACAAATTTTATAAATTAGTCATAAAATACTGCAAAAGATACAAATTTGATATATTTTACCTCATTAAAATTAAATATTATTTTTTGAATTTTCTATTTCTGTTTCTATTCCTTTTAGATTTACATGACGATAGAGTGCATTTTGATATTATACATACATGGAGTATAATTATTTTAACTAGGATCCCAATCTTGTGGTTGTACATGATGGAGAGTTTCACTGGTAATATATTCATATATGAATATAGAGAAGTTATGTCCAATTTATTCTATACTTCTTCCTAGTCCTGTTCCCCTTCCCTTCATCCCCCTTTGTCTAATTGCAGCATAGTTATAAAGGAACTTAAGAGGCAAAACAAACACTAGTGGAAGATATTTCTAATCCTTAAAAGTAACAAATATCCCAACTAGAGTTTTGATGTATCACTACTAAGGCTAACAGAAATTTGGGCAAGATATGATTAGGTAGAAAACCTAATAATAATTGTGATGACTGGATGATCAGAAATGGCCTCTTTCATAGTTTGGCATTTGAAAGGTTGTGTGCTGAATAACTGGGCCACAATTCTATAATTATCCATTTTTGGATGTTCTCATGGTTCCACAGGAGGGCTGGCTCCCATATATGAACACAGCTCATAAACCTCTGCTCATACCATAATTGCTATTGTCTCATTTTTCAAAGTGAGCCCTATGGCCAAGTCCAGATTCAAGGAGAATGATGAACTCCCCAAGTGATGGGAAAAACTGCAAAATAGCTGTGATATTGGGAGAGCAGGGATTTACAACTTCTGCAACTGACAAAGTTGTACAGGTGGTTACTAACCCACAAACAGAAGCTTCCAAATAATACACAAAAATGTGTGCCAGCTTTTTAAAACTCACCATTATTTTGTTGTTGTTGTTGTATCTGTTATATACCAGTAATGGAGTATGACTATCATATTTGGTTTATCCATGAGCCATAAATCAATCTGTTTGATGATGAAAATAAAATGGGGCAGGAAAGGACTATTTAGTGGAGAAAAATATAATGAAACTAAAGCTATAACAAAACTACACAAGTATTACCAGATTTAATGGATACTATCAGCTTCAAATGAATACTTTTGAAAGATTTAAGCAAATGATGCTGAACTTTTTCTAATAAGTCCTTCACTGTTGTTTTTAAGCCAATTTAATTGTCCCCCTTTTTCTGTTTAAACAATGTGACTGTAAAATTTGGTGTTTGTTTTATAGTTTAAGCTTGAACAAGTTGGCTATAAGTGGAAACTGAGGGGAAAAAAAAACATATGTGATATAGTGTTAGAAGTGGCATTTTTTATAGGAAGTAATCAAAGAAAGCATACATATTAGAACTTTCCTTTTGAGGGATTTATGTCATGAATTCAGCAAATGAAATCAAGGTACTATGAATTATAAGAAGGGTTTGAAGGGCCACCTGATGAATTCAAATAATTTAAGAAAGTGGAAGAGTGGCTGTGGGATGATACAAGGATACATATGAGTCCATATTTTTTTCCCAAAGATGATTGTAATTTGCAGAAGTGAAGTTGACTGTTACTCTTTGAAGGGGCAAGTTATTTTAATTTAATATGCCTAATAAAGTGTGCTTGGGTTTTCAGGCTTATATGCAAGAATAAACAAACTTACTGAAAATCAAGAAGGATTATTTACATATTTAACCTTTATCCTGCTATTCTTAGCTTTCTAGTTGAATGTAACTGATTAAAATTGCAGAGAGAAAGAGAAAGGGGGTAGGAAAATGAGAGTCTCCAAAGAACTTATATTTCATTCTTCAGTTAATTCTCTGTTGACCACATTCATTGTTTTGAGAGAGAGAAATATATATATATATATATATATATATATATATATATATATATATATATATATATATTTTAGTTTTCGGTAGACACAACATCTTTATTTTATTTTTATGTGGTGCTGAGGATCAAAACTCAGCACTCCGCGCTTGCCAGGCGAGTGCGTTACTCCGTGAGCCACATCTCCAGCCCACACATTCATTGTTTTTAACCAGGCCTAGACCCAAGAGATTTAAGACATCTAGTGCTCTTCCTACCATTGTCCTATACTATCAAATGCTTCTTTCTACATTTTCTCTTTCTAACTATAACATATACAGTTTCCTCAAAAACTTTCTAATAATGGACATATTTTTCCTTTTATGTGGCTTAATCATTGTGATGATTTATAATAGGACCTTAATTATTTATTGTTCCCATAAGTCCAAATTTGCTAATTCATTTCTTGACAAATAGACAAGTGAAATCTCTAGACATGTACTAAGAATTTGCTTATTATACATGTTAAGATCATCTGACAATCATTATTAGTCATTTTCTCATAGAAAAGTAGGAGTCCCTCCTATTCATAATTTAAAAAGTCATTATATTTATTTTCCCCAATCATCTTAAACTTCACATTTGTTAATATCAATTTTCTCTGCTCTTATATACATTGGGCCATGTATTCATTGTGTATTTCTCTTCTGAATCATCCCTACTATATGTTAGAAATTTATTTTCTTATTTCTGAATAATTGCTACTTTTCTAATTTCCTTGCCTTCTATTTTTTCAATAATATATCTTGTTGTTTACTAACATCTTTATCATGTAGTTAGATTAGAATAGATGATTTTTTATATTCTTTCTGAAAGTCCAGATTTTGAGAGATGTTTAAAATTCAGTTCAAATCCATTTACACCCTGCAATCCATTGTAGTGTGGGCTACATTATTCTTATTTTTGGTACCAGGGATTGAACTTAGGGGCACTTAACCACTGAGCTACGTGCCCAGTCCTTTTTATTTATTTATTTATTTATTTTTTATTTTGAGACACTGTCTCCTTAAGTTGCTTAGGGCTTAGCTAATTTGCTGAGGCTGGCTTTGAACTTGAAATCCTCCTGCCTCAGCCTCCTGAACCTCTGGAATTAGAGGCATATGCCACTGTACTCATCTCTTACCATTTTCTTATTTACTACTGTACACTTTTTTTTTCATTTTCTTCCATACTATTCCCTTAAATAAATATCAAGTGAGAGGCTGAGGGCATAGCTCAGTGACTGAACATGTATTCAGCATGTTCAAGGCCATAGGTTCAATCCATAGCACCAATTAGCAAAAAACAAAACAAGCAAAGAAATAATACCAAGTGCTTTTTAATGCTTTTAGGCAGGATGTGTTTGTGCTCTTTTTTATATCCCTTTTAATCTAAAACAGAACTTTTCACTTATATAGTAATAATAACTTATTTATTATGAACTTCTTTTGTCAGCTATGTAATTAGGTTGTTAAAGGACTTTAGGCTCCGTTTGAAGTTTGAAGATAATATTTTGTATTTTTTGCTTAGTTTTACTAAGGTGGTCACAGAGGAGATAGAATATAGAGTCTTAAGCCTTTATGAGATTCAATGAGTTAATATATGTTGGTAAGAATAAGACTTAGAATTTATTAAGAACTCAATTAGCACATTCCAAGTACTGGGATTCCAGGCTTGTGGCAGATTTCTGACCCAAAAGGGTTGACTTTAGCTCAACAGTTACTTCCTCACACCAAACTTTTCATAAGTTAGAAAAAACAATTTTGAGGTTCTTGCCTTCAGTTTTATTAATTGAGTCATTTTTCTTAAAGCTATTCATAATTAAAAGTTAGTAGAATCTGGTCAGCATGCAAAATGACTGCTACAAGATGCAAAATTTTTGAAGTATACATTTGTTTTCTCTCTTTATTCTTAGAATTTGCACGTTTAAAGAAAGTAGAGGGTCTCTAAGGCAAGGACATTTGTGATGAGAAGGACTTAGAACTCCAAAGCTCCTCCCTCATCTCACAGTGGTTTTTTTTTTTGAGTGTTCTGAGATTTTTCATGACAGAAGAGGCTCCTGCTCCAATAATAGAATATGCTTTTCAAGTAGCAAAAATAAGTAGCAAAATGGATAGGAAAAGACAATAGAGATACTTACAAGATGACAGTATGTATTCCTTTTATTAGAATTCTCTGTTTTTATAAAGATCAGAACACTTCTCAGTCTCATATACATTGTGCCCTGGGAACTCTTGACATCTTGTCTCTGATTGCATGTCGATGTGGAAATAATACTAATAAAAGCCTCAAAAATAAGATAAAAAACAATACTGGTAAACAAGCAATGCGACAGATAAATGAGAATGCTGATGTTATATGCTGTGGTTTGTCTTTATCTACACTAAAATTTGATTGCCATTGTAGTAGTGTTAAGAGATACAGCCTTTAAGAAGTGGTTAGATCACTAAAAGAAAGTAATGTCTTTTACACAGAAGTGGATTCATTTTTGCAAAAGTGAGTTGTTACAAAGCAAGTTTGCTTGGGTTTTATCTCTTATGCACTTATCTCCTCTGTTCCCTTTCCACTTTTCTATCATGTTATATGATGCACTAAGAAAGCATTCACCAGAAAGACTTCCAGGCCTCCAGAAACATGAGTCAAATAACATCTTACCTTTATAAACTTCCCAGTGTCAGGTATTATGCTATCACAACAGAAAATAGACTATGACATCCTGTAATAAAACACATTGTGATAAGTTCATTTTGCATTATCACTTTGTCTCTGCATGATACTAGAAAGAGGTGTAGAATGATAGCTAAAAACAGAATTTATCATTAATCCATGAACACTCTGAGACTAGCAAAACATTTACAAAGTTCTCAGTTTTTGCTATGTTCAAAAAACTCTGAAATTTGAGTGGAATAAATCTAGTGAGATAGTTATTTGATAGTATCATGCATGTTTAAGATGACAAAAGAGCTTAAATCTGAAACAGCCAGTGACTTTGGAAGTGCCTGTTGATTGTACCTCTTAAATGTCTGACAGACAATGAGGGAAAATGAGGTTAATTTAGTCACCATTCAAAACACAACTGTAATAACCTTTGTCCTTTGCCACTTTTAGAGAACAAAAAGAGTTTAGAGAAAAGATGAACATTTGTTTCAGATTTAATAACAGCACAAGCACAATATTTCACTTAATTTTTCTTTAGTATGGCATGAACTATGTATTTGCATTTAGAAGCCAAATTGCGATTTTTTTTTTTTTTTTTTTTTTTTTTTATAGTACTGGAGTTTGAACTCAGTTCCTGTATATGTTGTTTTGGTGCCTGGATATGCTAGGCAAGCACTCCAACTCTGAGCTATATCCTCAGACTACAATTAATACCTGTTACATAGGATTTTGACAGTTACTTAGGATTTATTTGGACTCCATAGTATTTTCCTTACTTTGTGATTTACCTCCATTACTATTACTAAAATATATATTCAGAATGTAAAGAAGCAAATTGAATAATAGCAAAATTTAGGACTGATATTTGTATAGCACTATATAATACACTTTGTCATTCTGATGAAGTATTAATAACAAATGGTTTATTTAGACATGAGGATGTTTTAAAACAATGTATAGGCTTTCTACATGTACTCCAATGCCAAGTTTTCTTTCTGTATAATTCGCATATATGAACTACACAGATTCAGAAATAAGGAAGAATCAGTATCATAATTTTTAAAATACATGCCTAAAGTAAACCATCTAAATTCAGATTTATTAAATGTCTATTCTACTAAAGCAGTGCAGTGTAATAAATAGTCCATTCTCAATTTCCTCTGCATAAGCATTAAACATACTGCTTTCTTACCTTTATTTCACTTGGTTAACCAGTGTTTACACTTCACCAGTCAAGTTTAGCTCTTCTTCAGACCCACAAGATATATACATACACAGTAATCTCAAGCCAGAGGTAAATGTATCTCTGTAGCTTGCACAATTTATAAGAAAAAATATTTTTATTTTTTTATATTTATTTACTATTGGAGAGCAGACCCTATGTGCCTTGCCTCTCAGTTTGTCTCTAGCCTGGACCATTGCAGACACTCATGATATTAAGTTAACTATTGTTGCAAATGCTTTTGTGGAAATCTGACCCTGGTTGCAGAGTTCCTGGAACCTAGTGAACAACTGGGGAATATTCATCAAAGGAAGGAGTCTTATGTTCTCCCAAGTTAGGAGTCTTACTCTCCTGGATTTTACAAAGTTATAAGGAAAACATTTTCAGTAGAAGTAAATGCTATTAGTATGGCAGAAGGTTGTAAACAGAATTTTACAGGCATTCTGAAGAAGGATGATGAAAAGGGCTTCAAAGATTACATGGTCTGAATATCAGTTTTGTTGCTTTCATAATGATCACTGGCCAATAACCACAAGGTTGAAACAGATGACTGTTTTACACCTATTCATATTTTCAGGTTATTAATATCTTTTAAGAATACTGTTAAGACAACAAATATTTATCTTACTTAAAAATCATTTGCTGAAAGATGGCTTTTTAAAATGGAGAGACTTCAGAACATAGGAAACAGTTATATCCACTTATGCCATCTTGTTTTCCCAGGGAACAAAATACCTCAGGCATAGCAAATGAAGGAAAACTAGACCACTGTTTACGTTTACCTTACTCAGTGAGTACACAGGAAATGCTCATTTTTTTCTTTATTATGAATTTGCATACAAACGAAATTAATTTGGTAGTAAAACTAGAAATGAATTTCGTATGACTTTGAATTATCCTAACAAAAGATGAGCCTTTCTTGAACTTAGTATTTTCTTATCTTTGACCAAGGAGACAAAATCACAGTGACTTGTCAAGTAATATTATACTTTTTCACAAGATAATATTATAATATGAAATTATCACCTCCCTATAGTTTTATCATTAAATTATCATTTTTGTTCTTGACTTATTTAATTCAATTTGTCAAATATTCATTTAGTATCTACTAAGAACAGCCTGCTTAATCTCTTTGGAAGCAAGATATTAAAAGATCTATCATTTCATAAGTAATAGTATTTTTTTTTCTTGCACACATATATTTAGCAGGAAGACTTTCCATCAGGTTCATAAATCCTGAGAAATTGTATTTATTTAGTCTTCATAGAAAATACTTGATTGGTTTATTTTACTTCTACGAAGAAGTTTTCTTAATAGGAGTTGTTCTTCTTTTGACTTTAGATGCAAAGAAATTAATAGGTGATGCTCGTTTATTCTTTCTTTTTCTTCTACTTTCATTTTTTCCTTAAGTATTTATTAGGATTTAATATCTCCTAAGTATCAAGGGGATATGTGGTTTAGTGTATCTTCAGGACTTCTCATTTGGAATGCCATAAAATATAATTTATATATAATAATACTGGCAAAATTGGTTAGCATTGAAATCATGAGCCATAAGTTAACTGTCGTTTCTTCAATACTTATCATGCAATTTTGTTCAGTAATGCTGTCAGAGGTGCTTTTATAGAGTCATATTTTTCCATGACATATGCTCCACACAGCTAAACTTACACATATATTCTATTCATTGCTGCTATTTAAGTACCACAGAATCAATAGTGTCATTTACATGATTGTGAGACTGTTGGTATTCTTTGTTCAAGAGTGAAAATTATATTTAAAGATGAATATATAATATTTAAGTTTTCCTTTCCTATTGCTATCACAAAATTAATTATTCATAGATTTGTCTTACGCATTTTAGTGTTTCATACCACATAATGATGAGGATTTTTTACTCCTAGAGGTATTTGGTAAGTCAGTACTTTGTTGAGGTTAAAATCACAGGTTTTGAAACAAGTGATACCCAGATTCAAATCCAAACTTTGTTCATCTATTGTGATAGAGTGTGCTTAACCCTCTACTGAAGCTTAGAGGGGAAATTAACATCAACTAATAGTTTGTAAGAGGATTAAGCAAACTTGTGACAATGAAGTGCTTACCACAGCTCCTGGAACACAAGTCAAAAAAAGAACCAGTTGTAAGGCATTCATTGTAAAGGCAAAATGAATCTTAACTCAGTCTGAAGAAGACATTGGAATTATTATTATTATTATTATTATTATTATTATTATTATTATTATTATTATTATTATTTTGACAATTCTAACACAGCCATGATGCACAAAGATTGTTGACTTAATTTTTATTGCTTTCAAAAACATTAAACATACTAATTTAACTTCCTATACTAACTGTAAAAAAAATCAGTATATAAATCAGTATATAAAGTTACAGGATTATTTGTTCATTTGAATTTCAGAATGCTAAAGATGCTAAGGAAAAGGAAAGTTCAAACCTATTCTTGAACTAATTCATGAAGTTGTTCTTGAAGTTCCAATCTTGTTCTAAGAGAGATAAACAAAAGCTTAAGTTTTTTTTTTTTTTTTTTTTAAATACTCTTTGTTATAGGTTGAATTGTGTCCCCCAAACTCCTAAATTCTTATGTTAGAATCTTCACCTGAAGTGTCTTGGCAAGTGACTGTGTTTGTAAAACAAGACCAGTAGAGAGGAGATTAAGTTAAAATGAGTTTATATGGGTAGACCCTAATCTAACATGACAGGTCACCTTAGGAGAAGAGAAGAATAGGACACAGGCCCCAAAGACATAACAAAGACCATATGAGGGCACAACATGGAAAACATGGAAACCAAGGAGTGAGGCCTCAAAAGAAAGAAAAACTGGCCAACACCGAGATCTTGGATCTACAACCTCCAGAAATGTGAGAAAATCCATGTTGCTCACTTAACCCATTTAGCTTGTTGAATCTTTTAAGGCTGCCCTACCAAATATACACTATTCAAAGGAGAGGCCAGTGAATTAATTTTGGATGAAAATATATTGATAGAGTTGGCACTACACATAGGTAGAATAGTGACTTTTGTTTCCTTAAAGGAAGAAATTGAATGCCCTATTCAATTAAAAAGTGAATGTCTTACTCTTGAATGCTGATATATTCTAAGTTTTAAATGCATTAAGACCTATACTGATTTTGGAAGTCTCATAGGCAAGAAAGGAATACTACCACCTAATTAGTAAGTTTAGTAACATAATCTTTCTACTAAATGTCTACTAACGTCCTCTACAACTTTTTATTAGTGTCTGATTCCAAGGAAATGTACTTTATGAGAGAAAACACACAGTTGTACACATTTCCATACTTTTTTTCATCATCTTAAAACTCATCCATACCTATACCTGATTCCCAGTATATACCTGTATTTTTATCTTACAAACAGTAAAAGTATTCCATAAATTTCACCAGTCTGACTCACTTCCACTTGTAAGTTGGGTTCACTGGCTTATGTTGCTTATGTATTTGAGGGCTAAAATAATTTCCTATGTTTCAATCACAGCTCTATTTTATATTTGTGTCACCTCTGCAAATTGTTATTTTCAAATATCTTAGTGTCTCCATCTTTGAAGTAGGGATAAAAAGATAGGAGCCGGGCACGGTGGCACATGCCTGTAATCTCAGAGGCTAGGGAGGCTGAGAGAGGAGAATCACGAGGTCAAAACCAGCCTCAGCAATGGCAAGGTACTAAGCAACTCAGTGAGAAACTGTCTCTAAATAAAATACAAAATAGGGCTGAGGATGTGGCTCATAAATAAAATACAAAATAGGGCTCAGGAGGTGGAGTGCCCCTGAGTTCAATCCCTGGTACCAAAAAAACAAACAAACAAAAAACCTAAAAGTATTTACACACACACACACACACACATATATGTATGCATACACATATATATACATATATGAGTGTGTATGTATATATACATGTATATAGAGAGAGACAAAAATATACACATATATATGAGTGTGTATGTGTGTGTGTGTATATATATATATATATATATATATATATGGATAAAAATAGTAGCTATTACAACGTATCAAGTATTTAGTGCTACACAACCTCCTGTGTGTGAATATATATAATATATAACATTGTATAATACATATTTATATATGTGACTACTGAATATATATTTAATTAGTATATGGTAGCATTACCTTTTTATGTATTCTTTTCATCTTCCATGTAATTGTTTTTTGGGGGGATGTCCTTTCAAATCTAAACCTTACACCTATGCTGTTGAACACCTTGTCTCTTTGACTCCACAATTTTCTATGCATTCTGCTACATTTTGCTTCTTTCTGTCTAGTAGCTGTCTTCATAAGCATACATGCTCACTTCTCCTGAATACTAAAAATAACACAAATACCAAATTTCTCTTTCCTTGCTCCTACTGGCCTCTTCTTTTCAATTACTGTGACAGTTTTTGTATGAGCAGTGTACACTTGCTCTCTTTCTTTACTCCTTAAACTTTGCAATTTCCCATGTACTCCCTAATTTCTCTGATAACCAGATAAATTACTGTGGCTTTTGGAGACAGGGATCTTATTTTATTTGAAATTGTTGACTATTCTTTACCTCTGACAATCTGTTTCTCCTCTGAATCCTATGACATGGATTATTCCATGGCACCTGTTTTACCTTCTGGTACTTAGGCTACTCATTTATAAATATCTTTGCTAGATGTCTAAAAGGCTGCATTTCTCTACAAAAAAAAAAAAATGGCAGTATTATTTGTATGATTGTATTGTACTCATCAAAAGTGATATTTAATGATGGTTCTTTTGTTTTTAGTACATCAATATTTTGATATAAAAATGTTTTAGAAAAACTAGAGAAGTAGCACTGGGAGTGCATCTTGGTGGTAGAGTACCTGCCTCGTATGCATGAGGCTCTGAGTTCAATTGCCATCAGAACAAACTATGAATAACCACAACAGCAAAAAACTAGAGTTAAAATATTGTTTACTACATTCTTAGTTCAAGGTATAGTTTAGATGTAACAGATGCATAATAAATATTTTGTACATGAGTTTGATTTGTTTTCTATACCTTACTACCGTTCTGAGCAGGAAGACATGTCCTATAATATAAGGAAACTAATGTTTTATCAAAATATATCTGGATCCATGAGTTAAATAAACAAAAGGATAGCCACACATTTTAAAGTATTAACTAAAATTATTTTAAATTATCCTAACTTCAAATACATGACACTAGATTTCTTTTCCTTTTCTTAATCTGGAGTAATACCTACTTAAATTCAAAAAGTTAAAGTTAATATCAAAGTAGCAAAGTTAATTTGTAAAGAGAATTGAAGTTTATGTGTTAGCTTACCTGTAATCTTGTGAGAAAGAAATGAAAGAAAACTTTCAGACTCCCCAAATTCTATAGGCAGGAAATGAGTTGGTAATATTAGTTACCTGCAAAAATATAGAATTGACTTAGAGAACAGAGCTGAAGGTGTAGACAGCAAAGCGTAGACCTATAGTGGATTTTCCCCATGCCTTAAATATGAATGCAGTTTGGTCTGCTGAATATTAAAATTACTTAAAACTTGTGATTCATTTTATCATAACATTTTTCTGAAGTTGAACAAGAAATTTTGTAACTGGTACCCTGTGCTTGTCCCTTGATCATATTTTGGGAACTGAAAACCATTTTCTAGTTTTACTAGTCTACAGATGGAAAGAAGTTTGTATAAGGGTAGATCATATCCAGAATTTAAACATAGTTGCTTTAGGGTGAAATTTCAGATTTTTGAGCTTATGAGATACACAAGAGACTTTGGACTTTAGTTGATGTTGTACATAGGTTGAAACTTTTGGGAATCTTTAAATGAAATGAATTTATTTTGAATGTGGAGAAAATAAATAAATCTTTGAGTACTAGACACAGCTTAGGTAGGCTAAATATAGATTGTCCAGCTCTTAATACTAGATACTGTGAATCTGTTATATCCAAAAATAACTTATGTGTGTGTGTGTGTGTGTGTATATGATTAAAGATTTTTAGGGGCTGGGTATGTGGCTCAAGCGGTAGCGCGCTCGCGCTGGATTCAATCCTCAGCACCACATACAAATAAAGATGTTATGTCCACCGAAAACTAAAAAAATATATAATAATAATAATAAATTCTCTCTCTCTCTCTCTCTCTAAAAAAAAAAGATTTTGAGATCAGGAGATTATTTTGGATTATCTGACTGGGTCAATATCATCATAAGGATTAGAGAGAGATCTAAGGTTGGAAACAGGGGTATATACTTAAGAGATGGAGAAACAGGTCAAGGAATGTATATAGTCTCTAGTAGCTAGAGAAATTAAGGTCACAGCCTTTCTAGAGCTCCCAGAAGAAATGCAGACTGCTTACATCTTAATTTTATACGTAGACATTTTGGACTTCTGGCCATTATAACTGTTAGATAATATTTTTGTTGTTCTTATTAGCTAAAAAACTGGTGCCAAGATATTATAACTGCCATAAGAAGTTAATCCACCAATTTAAACACAGTTTAAATGCTTATATAATTATAAAAATGTTTTTAGTTCTAAAATACTTTTATAAAGAGACTGCAGGCTTGCCTTATACTACTTTACCATAGGCAACAACTTTGGACTATTCACTGTAGGTGTTACTTATTGACTTTCAACTCCCATCTCAAATCCCCTTCTCATCCAATTGCACCATAGTTTTGGTAAAATATTCCACATAAAAGTAATCTTGGGATCCCTTCTCTCTTATCCTAAGGTTTCTCTTGGCCTTGCCTGTGTGCTGCTCTGCTCTTGTATACTATGACTCTCATGTTCAGTTCTTTCAAGGTCTTCTCCTCAGTTTTAATAGTGTCCTAAGAAAGTTGGCATATAATTTTGAGATCTTATACATATGTATTTTATTGATCATGATATTTACTTGACAGTTTGGTTGGGTTTAAAATTCAAAATTTGCAAGTCACTTTCTCTTAGAATTATATGATGTTTTGCTGTTTAAAATATTCTGGAAAGTTTTATGGAACCTCTTCCCCTCATCACAATGGAACATTGATGAGTCTATCATTTATGTTTTGCCTAAAATTTTGTGATTATGATCTCTGATATGGATTCCTTCTTTATCACTATTTAAGAAACTTGGTTGACCCTTTCCTTTCTTTCACTTAGTTTATTTCTTTAATTTGATTTTTTTGTTGTCCTATTGGATTTTCATTTTTTCATTGTGGTGATCTGTTTCACTTTCTTATTTCCAAAACCTTTTCTCCCCACTCCTTAATGTTCCTTTTAAATTTAATGGTTGTATCTGAGAATATAAACAATTGCTTATTTGAACTATTTCTCTCTACCTATAGATGTCTTCTTTCTGTCCAAAATTTCTTTGATATTTCTTATTGGAATTATTCTCTTCATTTTCTTTTTTTTTTTTTTTTTTATTGTTGGCTGTTCAAAACATTACATAGTTCTTGATATATCATATTTCACAATTTGATTCAAGTGGGTTATGAGCTCCCATTTTTACCCCATATACAGATTGCAGAATCACATCAGTTACACATCCATTGATTTACATATTGCCATACTAGTGTCTGTTGTATTCTGCTGCCTTTCCTATCCTCTACTATCACCCCTCCCCTCCCCTCCCCTCCCCTCTTCTCTCTCTGCCCCCTCTACTGACATTCGTTTGTCCCCCTTGTATTATTTTTCCCCTTCCCCTCACTTCCTCTTGTATGTACTTTTGTATAACTCTGAGGGTCTCCTTCCGTTTCCATGCATTTTCCCTTCTCTCTCCCTTTCCCTCCCACCTCTCATCCCTGTTTAATGTTAATCTTCTTCTCATGCTCTTCGACCCTACTCTGTTCTTAGTTACTCTCCTTATATCAAAGAAGACATTTGGCATTTGTTTTTTAGGGATTGGCTAGCTTCACTTAGCATAATCTGCTCTAATGCCATCCATTTCCCTGTAAATTCTATGATTTTGTCATTTTTTAATGCAGAGTAATACTCCATTGTGTATAAATGCCACATTTTTTTTATCCATTCATCCATTGAAGGGCATCTAGGTTGGTTCCACAGTCTAGCTATTGTGAATTGTGCTGCTATGAACATCGATGTAGCAGTGTCCCTGTAGCATGCTCTTTTTAGGTCTTTAGGGAATAGACCGAGAAGGGGAATAGCTGGGTCAAATGGTGGCTCCATTCCCAGCTTTCCAAGAAATCTCCATACTGCTTTCCAAATTGGCTGCACCAATTTGCAGTCCCACCAGCAATGTACAAGTGTACCCTTTTCCCCACATCCTCGCCAGCACTTGTTGTTGTTTGACTTCATAATGGCTGTCAATCTAAATGGAGTGAGATGGTATCTTAGGGTGGTTTTGATTTGCATTTCTCTGACTGCTAGAGATGGTGAGCATTTTTCCATGTACTTGTTGATTGATTGTATGTCCTCCTCTGAGAAGTGTCTGTTCAGGTCCTTGGCCCATTTGTTGATTGGGTTGTTTGTTCTCTTATTGTCTAATTTTTTGAGTTCTTTGTATACTCTGGGTATTAGGGCTCTATCTGAAGTGTGAGGAGTAAAGATTTGTTCCCAGGATGTAGGCTCTCTATTTACCTCTCTTATTGTATCTTTTGCTGAGAAAAAACTTTTTAGTCTGAGTAAGTCCCATTTGTTGATTCTAGTTATTAACTTTTGTGCTATGGGTGTCCTATTGAGGAATTTGGAGCCCGACCCCACAGTATGTAGATCGTAGCCAACTTTTTCTTCTATCAGACAGCGTGTCTCTGATTTGATATCAAGCTCCTTGATCCATTTTGAATTAACTTTTGTGCATGGCGAGAGAAAGGGATTCAGTTTCATTTTGTTGCATATGGATTTCCAGTTTTCCCAGCACCATTTGTTGAAGATGCTATCCTTCCTCCATTGCATGCTTTTAGACCCTTTATCAAATATAAGATAGTTGTAGTTTTCTTTATAGGTCTGAAGCTCTATTTTCTTGTGTGTCTGGGTTCATCGTTACTCAACAGCAGATTAGAAACTGTATATTATTGCAGGCAGACAGGAAGTGAGAGGGTGTTTGTCACACAAGAGCGATCTGGTTGAACCTTTGTATTTTCAGGGAACTCCCAATATCAATTTCTGTAGATTATTTTTGTTGGTACAAGTGTCTTTATTAAACTCTGTAGACCTTGCCTGAAAGCTAAAATTCTAGTTGTTATCATTAAGCAACAATTAGAGAAAGGATAAATATCTCTATGTATCAACTTTCAAGTAATCCACTTATTTTAAGAATGATAAGTATAGCTTTGGTTGTATCTGAGAATATAAACAATTATTTGTTTGAACTATTTTTCCTCTACCTATATATGTTTTTTCTATGTCCGATTACTTTGATGTTTTCTATTGGAATTATTCTCTTCATTCTCAGCTTTGGTTTCTCTCTTCAGAGACCCTTTGTGGAGAATAAACCTCCAGTATTCTATATAGGAGCATCTTCAGTATCTAAATACAGAGATAATCTGGAGATCTCACTGATGCTTAAATAGATACTCCACAAATTCTTCTGTTTTTATCATGAACTATATCTCCACTTTGACAAGTATTCATTAATATCAACTCACTGGGTTTAGAGTGTTAAGTGTCTTTGCCTCTAATTTACCATTCATACTTATTGGCTTATCATTAATCACTTGACTGCTTTTCTCTTTACATTTTATCACATCTCTTTTCTTCAAATTTTCTTTGTGCTTTGGGCTTATTATGTTTTAAAAAACTTTTACTATAATTTCAGTTATACTTTTAGTGAACTTTCAGTAATGAATAGTTGTAAATGCATGTAATCAGCTTGATACTCAAAATATTGATTCATTTGGAAATTTTCAATATAAATTTATTGCTTTTTTTTTTTTTTTACCAGTTCTATGTTATGCATTCTTCCATTTTAACATCCACCTGTTTAAGGTGGAATTAATTCCCATGAGGCTACATTCTTAGAGAGACTGTCAAAAATCTGTGCCATTTATCAAGATTTTTCTCAGACTCAAATTCAGAGCTAATCTTTTAATATTAAACAAATTCTGTCCTTTATTTCTAAAACTAATTGATGTTAAGGTGTCATATAGTCTCTAAAAGATTTGCCATAGACAAATATCTTTTAATTAATTTCCTGGTTGTTAAATGTTATCCAATTCACGAAAATTTTAGCAATGACATTAATTAAAGTACGTGTGACAATCACTATCTGTATGTGTTGTATATTTTATAGGACATGAGCAATTTGAAATAACCTAAACAGTTTTAGGACAAACATTCATTAATTTTTAGACCACTTTTCCTAAGTTTATTTAGTAATGCACAACCAATGATAAAGAATGGAAAAAATTCCATATTATATTGACAAAACATGATTTATTCCATATTTAAATATTTTCAGTTTAAGCAAAAATTATATATTCCTTTATCTCTAATATCACTGGACTTCCATAGGTACTTTATGATTAGTTGTTATAATTTAGGTGAAAATGAGAATGAAATATGGAACATAATTAGTTTACTTTGCACCTCTATTTGATGTCATATTCTACGTATATTTTTGTTTCTTTCCCAACTTTAATCTCTTCAAGTTTCTTTTATTTGCTTCTAGAACTGTTATCAAAATTTTCTTAAATGGTCTTCTCTCCACTTGCTTTTAACTCACCCTAGTATAGTTGCATGATTTGTAGACTTCTAGACATAATAAAGTTTTTGATTATTAATATGATAGTGGCTTAAGTGAAAAATAGCAGTTGTGATTTATAGAATTATGTATTGTTGCATTTAATAGTTTCTTAGATCACTATAAGAGACATTTACTAGTGAAGAAGCAAATTACCCTTGCCATATGGCTTATAAGCAACAATGCAAACCCTTGAATACAGGTATCTTGATATCCATCTCTTTATGATGCACTGAATTTGGAATTAACATCCAAATTCAGACTCAGAAACCCTGTGTCCAAAACTTTCAACCAAATAAACTTTCTTGTCTAGCACTACAAACTCTTCAAAGCTATCTACATTCTATTCCAATGTTTCATTCCTTCCATCAGCCCACTGGCATTACATCCATAGTTTAAATGTGTTTTCCTTTCTGGATTTTTAGTTTTGGAAGAGATCATGTCTGGAAAATTCACTTTGTTGTGTCTCATTGCATTAGTGTTGGTCAGTTTCATAGGTCCCATGATGACATTCTCCTTTTTCAGAAACCATTTCTAAAACATACAGTTATTAGGTAAATACTTTATACCAAACATAAGAACATATTTAAAGTACTATGACAAGTTTACAAACTACTTGGAAAAATATATAAATATTATGTTCTATTTAATTTGTGAAATACATTTCAAAAGAAGTTATCTATGTGAAAAATAGAAATTTCAGAAGGCAAATAGTTTATAGATATAAAAGTTTGGAATGTATTATGACTCTCTAAGGAGGATAATATCATCTAATTACAGTCAGCATTGAATGATGTCACAAAAAGGGCCTATGATGAGCCCCCATTATTAAATTTATTTTGATTTTTGTTGCCTTAAATTCAGATGTCATTTTTTAAAATGATTTTAAGTAGGAAAATAATACATAATAAGTATACACATTCATTTAAACCCAAATATTCTGGACTATAAGAAATCTGATTTTATTCTTCAGTTTTTATGTCTATTATAAATATTTCAGTCTCTGCTATTGGCAAAACATCATCCTTTCTCATACAAGAGACTACAAAATGAACACAGTGCAGCTCCTAACTTCTCTTTTTTTTTTTTTTTTTTTGTTATGTGATAGAAGAGAATAAGACTTCATAAATATCTATAAAATAGCAAAGAATGTAATCAATGTCCTAAAGGAGCTAAAAGGGTATACTCTGAGAGAATGGAGAAATTATTTTCAGTTATGAGAATCAGATGAAGACAGAAAATTATAGCTGAGTTTTATGTGCTAATGGATGGGACTGGAAAACCGTGTGCTAAGTGAAATAAGTCAGTTGCAAAAAGTCCAGGGTTGGATGTTTTCTCTCATTTGTGAAAGCCAGGGGGAAAAAAATTAAAAAAAAAAAAAAGAGTAGGCACCAAAATAGAAAGGAGATCAATGGAGTAGAGTTAGGGGTGGAGGGAGAAGGAGGAGGGATGGGAAAAGGGAGGAACTGTAGGATCAAATTGACCAAATCATAATACATACATACATATATGAACATACCATAGCAAATTCCACCTGTATGTATATCCACAAAGCACAGAGGAAAAATAAATACATAGGAGAAAGACCTGTAGAGCAAAGGAAGGGAAATGGAGAAGTAATGGGTAGGAAGAGAGAAAATACTGGGAACTAGAATGGAGCAAAATATAATCATGGATGCATGATTATGTCAAAATGCACCCCATATTACATATAACTATGATGCAGTAATAAAAAGATTTTAGAAAAAGAATGAAAAGATTCACATAACTGTGTTTTGTAGGGGTTATGATGCAGAAGAAAAGGGAACACAGAGATTCTTAAAGGTTTTCAAACAAAGACAATGGAGTTTTTGAAATGTTTCCAGTATACCAAGGCTTCTATACACTATGGAACTGAAAATTATATGAAGAAGCAACAGAATTTTAAAATAAATTTAATAATATTGTGCAAGATACCTACGAGGTAAATAACCATTACTTTTAGTCCTTCCAAGTTGAGGCCTTAGCAAACCAAGATTTATTGATGCTTGAGTTGCTCTTTAGGTGAACACTGATTTTATTCAAGTTGTATGAAAGCTAAACTAGATGGTCCAACTCTGTTGCCTGATATTGCAGGATACATGATGTCGAAAGGTTGTGAAGAATGTATCAGGGACAAAGTAATCATACATGAAGTAGGCCACATTTCTAGTTTTCAACTAAGGAAAACACCACATTCATTACATTGCATTTTTTCATGAAATCTATTCATTTAATTAATATCTATTGTTTGCCTGCTCTGTCCCAGGCATGGTGATAACAGGAAGTACAGCAACACTATTCCTTCTTTCATCAAGTGGAAAGCATGGGTTATTTAGGATTTCAGCATTCAAAGTCTACTTATTTTCTGAAAACTTGTACATAATTACATATTTTAAACACACTTGTTGCCCCAGAATCCAAATTTCCGATGAAAATATAAATATGTTCTCTTTTCAGTAAGGAAATTTTTAGGAATGTGGTTTTTACTTAAAGGGAAGTGTTGGAGTTTAGAGAGAGTATGCCAACTTATTAATATTGAGGTTTCATTGCTGGCACAAGATAATTCTTTTATGACAGAACTTGAAATTTCTTTTTGGGGTTTCTTTGTTTTTGTTTTTTAATTTGTTCTTTTTAGGTGTAGAGGAAAGTGGAATGCATGTTGACATACATTCATGGAATACAACTTATTCCAATTACGATCCCATTCTTGTGGTTGAACATGTGGAGTTCACTGGTTGTTTATTCATATATGAACATAGGAAAGTTATGTTTGCTTCATTCTACTGTCTTTGGTCGTTTTTTTTTTTTTTTTTTTTTTTTCTACTTCTGCATCTTAAAACAAATACTCTCATTAAGTTACGAATAAGATACCTTGTAATGGACAGAAAAGTTCAACATTTAAGGATATCTTAAAGTAGTCCTAGTGTCAGAGCCAAGGTTTTGATAGAAAGTGAACTGAGGGGATTTTTTTTTTTTTTTTGCAATCCTTGGAATGCTTAAATGAAATATACAACATCTGAGCATAAAATTGATAAATAATTATCTTCTTGTCATTGTTTAAATAATAATAAACATCATAATAAAACATGAGCGCTAGGCCATTCTCACTTGTATTTTTTGAATGAACCTCTTCCTTCTTGGTTTATAACTGAACTACATAAGTTTCAGATTTCAGTATTTGATATAAGTTAGCACACCAAGATTCTCTTCAGTCATCTTTTCAAAAGTTGAGACTCCCCCCAGCCTGTCTCAATACTCTGGGAGAAAACTGCTTATTTTATTTTTTGGGTGTGTATAATAAATCACACAATTTTTTTTTTACATTAAAAATTCTCCTTTAGAATGAGTGAGGTTGAGAAAGACAGTAAAAAGTGTGAATCTCTAAGACTCCAGAAAAATTTCTGTTTGTAGTTTAGATTACTAGCTGGCAAGATAAGGATAGTGGAAACCCATGCTATCTGATAAATTATCTAGGAACATTAAAAAAATAATATTCTTAGAAAAAGAACAATTCCAATAACTTCTTAGGAAAATCAAGCATACATTTGTGATACTATGTTCTACATAGAATACAAAGTTTCATTGCTTAGCAGAGAGTTTACCTTGTAGTATACTCAACCTACATGTAAAGTTGTTGTCTCAGGGTTGGCCATTAGGTGGCCCCCAAAATTGAAATATATTTTCATTTTTTTTCCACAAGACTATACAATAGTGGGCACATTTCTAATGCTCTAATTAAACAAAGTAGGCACAAGTAGCTGCCAAAGTTGTCTATGTGAAAGGGTAAACTAATTAACAATCACATTTATGAAAGTAATCAATGATTTATACAAGTTGGACTTGGTGGAACAGGAAAATGGTCACAGTTATAATTATCATGGTGGCTTCTTATTACCTTAGAGTCCATGTTGGAGAAAAAATGTTGGACCTTAGGTATGAATTTAAATATGTTTGGGAATGTGAATTCTAAAACTATTTTTCTTTGAAATTGAGTTCTTTCTGAAATGATTAAGTATGAATGAATTTTCAGTTACCACATTTTCAAGCTATCTTAAATGTCAAGGGAGAGGAAATATTTGACAACTGAGTTCAATTTTCTCTGAATAAAAATAATGTCCAAATGAAGCATTTGCATTTCAACATTGTCAGATTATGTCATAGCATGACCTTCCCTTAGAATACCATATGTAAACAAACTTCTCTGCTACCCTCATCTAGCACAATAGTAGCTGAAATGATTAATCAGGTACTAATTCTGCAACTCTTTAATCTCTGAAGCAAAGATACAAAATATGGAGTATTATCTATTAAAGAGTCAGCCTTGATTTGGTGGTATAAATCTAAAAATGATTATTTTTGAAATTTACTGTATGGAAATTGTGGTGAAATGAAACAATATATTGTTGCCTTTTGCTATCTCAGTAAGAGATTAATCTTTTTAAAGAAAAGCTATTGCAAATATCAGAATTATCTTCCTAACATTTTTCTGTTTCTTTAAAGTCATTACACAGTGATATGACATCATATTGTCAAAGAAATGTATCAAACAGCATTAAAGATTTTTTAATTTAATGAATTTATAACATTTTATTCTTAACTTCAGCATGGAGGTGAATTGCAATATTATGTTACTGGAAAAACTATAGACCATTTAATCTATTTGTTAATAGTGCTCATTGTTGATGAAATTGATTTTTTTATTTAAATAAAGATTTGAAAGAGGGCAATAGTTTTCACATTTTGTATTATTAGTATATATAAGAAAATATAAAATAGGCAAAAAATGTATTGCTATATTATAAAAAAGGAAGCATTATTGTCCATTTATTTCTTTCCTTTATTATTTTGTTCCTCTTCCTTCCTTTTTTGAGAGTGTGGATTTAGTATAGTTGAAGGAAAATAAACACTGCATGACTACTTATGCTCAATTTATGACTATTTCCTTTTCCTAGATAGTACTGTTTTGAGGGATTTGGGAATCTTAAAATTTACTCATTTCAGATGGTTAGTATCCAGCAACTCTTATTTGCCAAACATTGAAAGATTTTCAGTATTTTCCAGACAGAAAGAAAGATTCTTACTTCAAGAAAAATCATACTACCCAAAGCCCTTCTACTTAAGTGACACACTCTTTAAGGGTTCTATTTAGAGCAGGTACATCTGGGTCTTTGAGTCACTGGAGTGTTGTAATTTCTCTAAAGGTGACTGTGGTGAACACTCAGACTGATAACAACCTCACATTTCCAACATGATCTGTCTACAGTAGTCTACAGTTTACTGAAAGCTTGTTTTGGTTTCTGTTTGTTTTTCAGTATCTTAACAGGAACTCTTTTGGATTTTCAACCAATTCAAAAAGTCAAATACCAAAAACCTCATTTATTCTTGGTTGAAAATCTACAGCTATTATTTTATATTGCATTCCATTAATTATATCATTGGTTAGAATTATTATATATTCTCCTCTCTTATTCTGAAGCCTGTGTGGTGTTTCATTTAAAATTACTTTTATAAGCCAGGTACGGTGGTATGCACCTTAATCCCAGACTAGGTAGGCTAAGGAAGGAGTATCACAATTTCAAGGACAGCCTGAAAAACTTAGCAATACCCTGACTCAAAGTAAAATAAAAAGGGCTTGGGGGAGGGGGTGTAGCTCAGTGGTAGAGCACCCATGCATGAGATTCTAAGTTCAATCCTCAGTACCCCCAAATATTACTTTTGTGAAGTTAATACACTGGCTTAACACTGCCCTTCACCCAATTTTTAAATCACATATATTCAAAATAATCATCATTATTAGAAGTTACTACTCTCTAACTTTTTTGTTATCAATACTTTTGCAATCTAAGGCATTTGCAGCCATCTCACTGAAATGATTACCACTGACAATTTTCTCGCTATATGTATAAAAATTTTCTAAATTTCTCTCAGCAGGAATGGAGTTACCTCTGAGAATTGATATTTTAGACCTGAGGGAATGTTTCACAAATTTCACTTGAAAACAGATACTCACTGCCAAGGTAAAAATAGTTTGCTATAGGGAATATTGTGAAAATTTCTAAACCTTTCCTATTGAGTTTTTTTTTTTTAATTTGTTCAACATTTTACATCCATTCTAATGAAAATGGCATTATTTGGTACAAAAAGTATTTTTGTTAATCTCTAAGGAGATTATATAAAATCCAGGACTTTCATCATTATTAACTCATTGTTTCATTTCAGTGTTTCATTAATTATCATTGATTAAAATTACTTTGCATCTACATTTTTTTTTAATTTCAATTGATACTAAAATGATCCTTTTTGGATAAAGTTACATTCAAGTTTTTAAACACAATATTAAGTAATATCTGATAAAGAAAGTAAGTTGAGGTGAATCTTTAGATTCCTTATACAGACTGTTTCAATCTGGTATATGTTTATTTCTTAAATATCTTTAATAATATTCAACTTAAAACATTGAATCTTTATCTGTGTAACAACTTGGGGTAGTTTTAATCTAAGATATACATAGAATATACGATGAAATGTGGCATGCGTATTTGAAATGAGATAAGTTAAATTTGTTTCACCAATAAGAAGTAATTATCAGAGAGGAATTAGCTCAGAATTATATACATTGCTCACTCATGGGATTTAGTACAGTGGACAATTTTAAAATAACTTTGTGGACCTACACCTTTAAAATCCTAGTAATATCAAGCCATTCTTTGTAGGACTTCAATATTCCATGCACTTTCTAAGTTACAAATGTGGGAAATCTACTTCTCCTTTTATCATTTCATATTTTCTAGCACCTTTGTTCATACCATTCTGTACCCTTTTTACAACTGAATTGCTATCATGAGAACATTCAAATAGAAACCTGAGGAAACTAAATTGTTAACATTTATTCACTATTTTTAGTTTCTTATTAGTGAGTGCTACATAATTTTGATATTTCATTATTGTAACTATGAACTGATTAGATTCTTTGGTCTCTAATAATGAGAAGGGGCAAGAGACATGGGTTTAATAGCAAGAAACTCAGGACATAACAAAAACAGGACAAGAAATAGAAATAGTGATATTATTAACAATAAAGAGAATGACATGCATTTATCTACTTGTGTTTTACAAATGCAACGAAAATGAAAATGAAAACAAACTAAGAAATGAAAACACAAAAATCAAAAAGATAAGGGAAACAATAATGAGTAATAACATCAAATTTGGAATGATAGGTAAATAGGTTGCAACAATGCCTTAAAATTAAAGAAAATTAAGATTAAAAGTGACCATAGGGAGGAATACAAACAACAAATGAAACTTCACTCTTGAGAAGCCACCAGAAACTCTGCTCTTGGGAGCCCCTACTTTTCAGGAGTGAGGTAATAGGGGTAAAAACAAAATATTTGAATCTCCCTGTCCATTCCCTATCATTGGTCTACACCTAAAGTTGCTAGTTGGCCCATGTAGAACACCAGAGAATTTTTTCTACACAGAAATTTTCCTCAAAATTTAGACTTTAAGATTTGCAATTTGAGATGCCCATAAACAAGGCCTGAGCATCCTGCATGAAATGTTTAACACAGAGTTTCTAGTCAGACATATAGTAACTCACACTTAAACATAAATATAGCCCCAAATCACCAAATATTGCAAATCTGAGAAAGAAATTGAAATCAGCCCTCAGACAAGAAGGAAGCTCTAGGAAATATAAGGCAAGAAATGGTGTACACTTTAAATTAATTTAAATTAATAACTAAGACACTTTTATTTTAGATATCATTGTTTTATTCTTGTCTGTGTTGTCACCCTACTGAGCCTTCATCCCATGCTGATAACATTCAGATGGCACTCACTCTATACTTCTATTGTTCAACACTCTGTTTCTTAATGTAGCACATATCTGTTTGAATGGAAGTTCATTGAAGCCAAACTTGGTGGTTTCCAAATTTTAGAGCATTTCCTCAGTATGAGGGAAACTTAACCCCAAAGCTGTTCAAAATTAACAAAACCTAATATACTTCAAAAACCCGTCTAGCACCACATTACTGAAAACAGATTTCTAGTAGTTTTCCACTCCATTAACCATAGTCAAGTAGAACCATTATTCAGCAGAGAAGAGCATGCTGAAAATAGATTATAGTTGCAAGACTTATATAAACAGGATAGCATCGTTCCATATATCTAAATCACTGAACATGGATCTACTACTCATGAAGAATCTATTAAATGATACATTACTAAGTGGGATCTTCTAGTCAAAGCGAACCCATTTTTCCAGCACATTTCATGCTCATTGAAAATAGATTTATAACATATAGATAGTTCTTTATTAAATAGGCTTACAGTTCACTAAAAAACAAATTTACAGTTCAGGAACAACCCATTGCCTCACATGTTTTCAGCTCACTGAAATGGATTTACTACTGAGAAACAAACCATTATCTAACATGTTTCCAGTTCACTGAAAACAGATTTACAACTCATACATAGCCCATTATCTAACATAGTTCCAGCTCACTGAATATTGATTTAGAATTCATAAACAGCCCATTATCTGACAAATTTTCAGCTCACTGAACAGATTTGCAAATCATAAACAACCTATTATCTACTACACTTCCAGCTCACTGAAAGTAGATTTACAGTGTATAAACAACCCATTATCTCACATGTTCCAGTTCACTGAAGATTGATACAGAACTCACAAAGAACCCCAAGAAGTCAATGTTCCACTTTGGACAGAAAAATAATTAATTAATTTGTTAATTAAATAGACTCTATTTAATTAAAAATAGAAAATATGTACTATCTTCTATCAATAGCAATATAAAGCATTTTTAAAAAATTTTAAGCTTCACGCAGTGTATTTATAAATTTATATTTACATATATGATAAAGATATGATAACCCTATAATTTTGGGATTTTAAAATACTTATGTTAATTTGTGGAAATCCATACATGAAATAATATTATTAAAATACTTGTTTATGGATATGTTGCATTTTTAAAATCTTATTTTCAAAGAATTTTTAATTCTAGTCTATCGCAGTTTTTTAAAATTTTTATTATAACAACTTCCACTAGGAGTTCTTTAAACAAATGTATAGTATAAATATATAGTATATAAAATTTGCTCTAGATAAAATAAATGTGATGTGAAATATGTTATTTGACAATAAATTGTATTTATGTTATCAATGTGCAAGATCACATTTTTAGTGTAAACATCCAGAAGACAGAGTTTTATTTTAAGACTTTCATTCAAGTTTAGCATTTATATTTTATTTAATGTTAATTAATTAAATTGAAAATGAAAAATAAAATGTTTCATTTAAAATAGTATAGGTTTAAATATCAAATACTCTGTTACATTAAAATACATATTAAATTATGAATGTGTTATGTTAACCTCTATAACTTTTTATTATAAAAATTTTCAAATAAAAATAAGAAGTCCCCTTAACCCCTTGGGCCCATCTATCCGTTTCAACTAACATTTAACATAAGGCCACTGTTGTCTCATCTATTCAAACTCCATCTATATACATCATCCCATATGTTTCAGTTACTTTGAAACATATTCCATATAACTTATAATTTGAAGAGTATTTCAACATGTAAGAGAAAAATAATCTTTTATTTTTATTATAATACAATAATATCAAGCATAAATTATTCCTTTATTATGTATCATTGAATTTCCAGCTTACTGATGATCTCATATATCTATTTTCAGATTGGTTCATATAAGCCAGGAGCCAAGCATTTACTTATTTTTATACACACACACACACACACACACACATATACAGTATAGCATCTTATATATTATATATATTTATATTTTATATATATTTATATATAATATCACACACACACACATATATATATATGTATATATGTATATGTATATATATATGTATATATATGTATATATATGTGTGTGTATATATATATATATATATATATATATATATATATATATATATATATATGAAATGTCTATTATATTCATCTCTCTCATTCCTCTCCTCTTATTCCCAATACTATCCCATAGTTCACCAATATTAGGTTTAAAATGTATTATTTAAAATGTCATAAGTAACAACATGGCTCTGGCATTTTCAAGACAGCAATAGTTAACACCTTTTCCTGCCCTTATATATTTCTTGCCCTTAAGTGACAATTCAAAATTGTCACTTCACTGCACAAAGGAACCAAGTCTTATTTTCTATCTTCCGTTAAAGGTACAACACTTAGCATCAAGTAACCTTCGATAAATATTTATTCGGTGTAATAAATGAATGAAGTTAGGTAAATAGGGGTACATTTTCATAACATTTACCCTGGCCCTATGATATAAATCATGAAAAAAAAAATCTGTGGCCAAAAATTTTTGGCCTTTGCTCATCAATAGGACAATGGAATGGGTCCCTGTCTATGTAAAATCATATTTTCTACCATCTTCTCCCATTCTTTATATCACAGATTATAGTTGCTTTAATTTTGTAGTGAAACAATTAGATGCAATATTGTGTATACTTCTAAATTTTAAAAAATACATTACTTTTCTTATGAAAATGGATGTGTATGTTTGTTTTGAAAATACCCTGTGTGTAGATCACGTTGATGTGGATGTCTATGGGTCCTACTATATTCATAGGTTAAAATAAATTTCCACCTACAGAAGCTTCATAGAAGGTTTGGGACTTAAAATATAATGAGAAAGAGAAAATATTTTGTCTTCAACTGACCATTTCGTGACATAATGTCTAAACTTATTTTCTTATTTCTGATTATACTATTGGAATTTTTTATAATTTATAATTTTTTTATAATTTAACAAGGATATTTAACTTGCAGTATTTCTCAAAGTTACATGCTTTGTGGAGATTTAGTTGGTAACATTTGCTGTTTGAACATTTTACTTATGAAAAAACAATTCAAACTGTTTGCTTTATTTTCATTAGTTTTTTTTTCCTACAATGTTTTTAAATTTTTTTTAGATGTTGATGAACCTTTATTTTATCCATTTATTTATATGCAGTGCTGAGAACTGAAACCAGTGCCTCACACATGCTTGGCAAGTAGTCTACTGCTGAGCCACAACCTAGCCCCTTTCCTATAATGGTAAGAATTCAGCTATCCCACCCCTTGGTTTATACCTAAAGGACTTAAAATCAGCATACTGTAGTGATGAAGTCACATCAATGATTATAGCAGCTCAATTCACAATAGCTAGATTATGGAACCAACCTAGGTGTCCCTCAATAAATGAATGGATAGAGAAAATGTGGTGTATATACTCAATGGAATATTACTCAGCTTTAAAGAAGAGTAAAATTATGGCATTTCCCAGTAAATGGTTGGAGTTTGAACTCAAAATCATCCTGTCTCAGTGTCCCAAGTCACTGGAATATCATGCTAAGCGAAATAAGCCAGTCCCACAAAACCAAAGGCTGAATGTTTTCTGTAAAAAGCAGAAAAGTCAGCAGTAGTCTACAAAATTACAATACAAGTTAAAAATCAGTGAATCTAATGAAGCAAGTATTAGAGAAAAAGAATAAAAAAAGCCCTGGAGGGATTTTCTTCTTAATAACACATCTGGTTGAGCTCCATGATGAATACAATTGTTCTTTTTTAAAGAAAATTTTTCAATACTCTTGCCAAAAATATATTTCTCTTCCTTTAGTGTTATTTTCTGGCATGATCAATCCTTTAACAAGAATATACATTGTTATCTTTACAGTCATTTTCTGAAAATTATAAAGGCAATGTTCTGAAATAGTGACAAAAATTATGTGCGATTACAAATTTGTTAGTTCACCTCTTTGAAAAAAAACTAAAATGTCAAGGTTTTACATCTCCAATTATAATATATTATTACAAAATATGCCAACATTATCTGTTGGGAGATTTCCATTTTTAACTGTAGGTTCAGGCTTTTTGTGACAGTGATGAGAACAATTCTAAAATCGCTAAGGAGTGGGTGAACAAAAAGCATGGTTTATTCTCTATTTGTGGTCTGACATAGATGATGCACTTTCCCAGAATCATGATCATATAGCATTTACTGAATTCTCGTGCCAAGTGAGATGTGAAACCACTCAAATTGTCCTATTTCCTTTATGAATTAAACTAGAAAAAGAAGAATTAATACCATGCTTATTCTCATAGGTCAAATTATGAACAACCTATTACAAGTCAGATACTTCTTTGAGCTCTGATGGAATACAGATGAATAAAATCCAGTACCTATTCTCTAGAAGGTTTTTTTTTTTTTTCCCCCTCTATCTCTAGGAATGATTGATCTAGGAAAAAACTACTCTCTTAAACAAATTCATGAATAATTGAAACAATAGAGCCCTGCCCAAATGCCAGAACAATTTTCTTAATTACTGGGACCCAAGTCTTAACTGAGAGTGGGATGATAGGATATGAACAGGAATTAATGGTGTTAAACACTAATGATATAATGTGAGATAAGCTATAGAGAAAAGCCATGAAGACTTTGAAGATTCTTCTGCATCTAAAGTGGAACAGACATAAAAACAAGTAGGATAATAGAGGTCAAAATCTCTATCTACTTGGATAAGATGACCAATCTAGAGTTTCTATTCTTTTTGAGCAAGAGATTTTAATATTTGTTAATTTCTTAAAAACAAAAGAGACTTCATCTCTTAGAGTTTCAAGTTGAAATATTACTGATACAATGGTGTATTATCTAGCTAGGGGCAGTTTCACATACAACTATTTTAGATGGCTGAGGCAGAAGGATTACAAATTCAAGGCCAGCCTGGGCAATTTAGGGAGACCCTTGTCTAAAACAGACAGGGTGTGTAGCTCAGTGGTAGAGCATGGATTCCAATCTCCATTATCATTATAAAGAAGATGTATTGTGTTAGGGTTGCTTCAAAATAATTCAGTGGTGCAGTGAGGGTAGGGACAGAAGTGTGGGGGGTGGGGTTTATAAATGAAGCGAAATAGGCTTCCTTTAGTTTACACTAGTTGAAAGTGATAGGTCCTTGGGGTTACATCAAACTACTGTCTGTACTTTAATGTTTACTTTAAGTTTTTAATGGCAAAAAGTTATAATGTAATATAATGTATTTGTAAGATAATATGTATTTTAAAAATTTACAATCCTTGGTATTTTTAATATTGTTATCTCCAGCATTAATCTATGAATTCCAAAAATTTTAAGATTTAATTTTAAAATCCTTTTAAAAGGATTTTGCCTTTTATCATCTCTCACAGTGAGGAAAACTTTATAAATACAAAATCAAAACAAATCCACTAGAACCAGTACATAAAATACTGGCAAAACTGAGAAAAATGAAATAAGCATTCTTTTGTTTTACTACCACTTGGAGAAATTTGGGCTTATAAAGTGAACTTTACAACTATGACAAAGACTAAATGATGTTGACCTTTTCTTCCCAACATCAGGAAAGTTTTCATTTTGTTTTATAGTGTATGGGAAATAAATATAATGTCAGGAATGGGAAGATCCCATCAAAAGAGAACTAGTTAGTTACATAAGGATCCAATAAGTGAGGTGTCCAGGTTTTAATGCAACATTGGTGAATTAGATTCATTTTGCAACAGAAATAAATTTACTATGAATATTTTTTAAAAATCTGGCTTGGGTATCTGATATTTGGAGATTTTGTATCACAGATAATTCTACAGTCACAGAAAATTTTTAAAACATAAATGAAAGATAATTTAATAGAAATCTCAGAGACAAAATAGATGATTAACATCAAGGTTAATGAATATAATTTGGAAACCATTATTGCATTCTTTAAAAATGGGAATAACATAATGAATCTTATTTATTTTATTATCGAATCAATACATTTTTAATGATTCCCTTAAATATAAGATCAATGATGAGCATCTAGCTTATGTTGGGCATAATACAAGAAGCTGCAATTTTGAAGAGATGTGACATGCTTACAACTTAAGAGCCCATAACAGTTTTTCTTCTTTAATTTCCCGACAGCTCTGTCCATTTAGGAAACTTGAGTGGAACTTATTTAATGTGGTTTGAATGTAATGTCTTCTTCCTGATGTGTGGGAGAAAGCACCACTAGGGCAGTAGTGCACACGTGGCAATCTAGTAACAAGCTGTGTGAACAAAGCAAGGAACAGATGCTTCTTTTTGATAGTTAAGGAAACTTTGCAGTATATTTCAGATGTCAAATAAGCCCATTTTTTGCTTAACATCCCTTTTTGTCTCTTATGAGTAAGCACAATTTCTTTTAAACATATGGCCAAATATGAATTAAGCCTGGGAAATCCCATTTATAACTTCAGTCGGCATTATTGGGGAAAAAATCTTGTGAATTAGTAATAAAAACCATCTGTTCTCACTTAGAGAAAAATGCTTCACACTGATGAAGTGAGACTAATATTCATCATTTAAAAATGTACAGAAAATTTTAATGGAACAGTTTCTTTTTAAACAAGATATCAAACCCCTTTACCCAGATTGTCCTATCAATCTTCAAAGTATTAACAATATTTAATAAAAAAGATAAAAGAACAAGTCCCTTTCTTTCACAAGCATATTAGTTTTCATAAAATATATTAAATAATGAAGAATATCTTTATTTTTAGAAATTACTTACCTTCTCCAATGTCCTAATTTGCTCATAATAGTTTTTCTTGTTTTGGTCACAATTATTTCCTCTGTTTTGTTCTCAGTCCTTTTATCTGATTATTAATAGTAAGTCAAGTTTGTGGGGGTTTTTTGTTTTGTTTTTGGTTTTGGGTTTTTTTGGTACTAGAGATTGAACTCAGGCACTTAACCTCTGAGCCACATCCCCAGCCCTGTTTTTATTTTATTTAGAGACAGAGTCTTACTGAGATGCTAAGCACCTTGCCATTGCTGAGGCTGGCTTTGAGCTCACAATCATCCTGCCTTAGTGTCCCAAGTCACTGAAATTATAGGCTTTCACCACTGCACCTAGCTAGTAAGTCAGGGTTTCTTAAGAAGAGTAAGAAGAGTTTAATAATGTAGAGACTTGTAATGAAGAGAATCTCACCTCCTAGATAACTTGCTCTTATTCTTTTAGTTTGTTTCTTTTCATATTGCTTTATATGCACTTTTAATTTTGTTAATGTTCTATATGTTTATATATTTAAATCAAATAGTTACATAAATTCTATAAAATTGAACAATACCTAATAACTTCCTAATCCCTATTACTATATCCCATTGCTAGTCAATTTAATCTCCTTTAGCTGTTTCTTTCCATGCATACATATTTATATAAATAATAGGTGATTTTTTTATTTTTTATATTTTTTTTTTCTGTGCTGGGCCACAAAGTCAGAGGTTTGCACATGCTATACAAATGCTCTATCACTGAGCTACACCTCTAGCACCCATCTATGATCTTTGATTTTCCAATATGAACAAAAATTTCATACACATACACACACATATTCATACACACACACATATATATATATGAAAGAGAGCGAGCGAGAGTGAGAATGGGAGCAAGAGAGAGAGAGAGAGAGAGAGAGAGAGAGAGAGAGAGAGAATGAGAGTGAATAATGTTCTTATTTTCACTTATATGGAGTATGGAGTTTTGGAAGAAGGTAGTGCTAAACTCTGTATTTGATCTAACATATTTTACCTGAAATCTTTCCAGCGTGATCCTATATGTTTATATGAGCCTAACAAGCACTACCAACTCTGTATTTACAATTTTCTGCTAATTGGGACATGCACATATATAACCAATTATCTCATTCCATAAAATCACTATCAAATATACAAACTCATTATTTTTTGTAAAAATAGATTTTCAATTTTTGTGAAAACTGAAACTCAATTTGTGTGTGTGTCCATGTGTCCATATAAACATGCATACATATAATTACTGCAGAACCGACCAAATATTGAATACTGATACTGCAGCACAAATTTCTGTCTTCATGAATTGCTTAATTTTTAATACTGTAAAATCAAGATTGTAATGTATTATCTGTATGTAACTATATAACATACTGTATCTAACTATATAACACATCATTCAAATGTGAAAGTATAGCAGAGGTTTCCATTAATAAAAATGTTAGTGTATACATTATTTAGAATGGAATTTAATACCACCCTATATTTTTCCATAATCAAATTTTTAAATTAGTTATTTTGAATGACATAATATATATGGCATGTATGTCTATAAATAAGTAAATTGCATATATATGTAACATATTTAATCAAGCCTAATATTGAATAGGATAAGCATTTTTTGTATCCTATTTTCCCTTTCTTTCCATTTGCATATACATACAAGTCATTATATGTCCTTCTAAACATGACTCCTTGGCTCCCTAATACTTTATAAAAAATGTATGATAATTTATTGATCATACAATAACTGGGCATTCAGCATCAGCATGGTTCCAGTTTTCACAAGTATAAATAATGTTCTTTTCTTAGAAAAGATGATTAATGGAGCAATTTCTAGATTTATGGAGGATACCAGAAAATAAAATAAGTATTCTGATATTTTTATCAAAATTTATTCAAATACTTCAACTTTTTAAAGACTTCATATTAATATTTAGGGATATAAATCAAGACTTTTAGTATTGATTTGCAAAATCTTTATTTTTAAGAATAATTTTCAATTATAATTTGTATCTAGCTATGCATTCCTATTTTCAACGTTTTAAGAGAAACATATTTAATTGCTTTCAGTAAGCTTACAAAATAATTTATGCCTTTTTCCTTTCATTATTTATTTACCCGTATAGATTCATTTTTAGTTGGACTGACATGAATATTTAATTAAATATATTTAAGTAGTACTTAAATGGTTTATATTTCTGCGTGAGTGATAATATTCTTTTGTACATGAAGGGAAAGATACATGATTATAAAATTTTGTTTCCTATTTCTCATCAAACTCTATTTGGGCCACCAACTTCTAAAATTTGCTGTTGTGGAGGCATGTGAAGTTAGTGTAATTATTGTTTCTTTGTTTATTATTATTATTCACCTTTGATTCTCCTTGAATAATTTTCTCTAACCTTCAGCTAAAGGGCAATTTGATGTACATGTTTCCTAAGCTCACTCTTGATTTTAATGACTTCTTCAGCTATTGCATCATTCTAGACCATGGACTATTTTCTTCTCTCAAAATGCCTTCTTCTGTGACATGTTAGTTCATGGAATATATATTTTAAAAAATCCAATCTTCCTTTTTCTTTCTTTCCTCCATCACATTTGTCCTTTGGGGAACTGTATCTCCCAAGGTAAAATGAACTGCTGCCAATTCTTACATCTTAAACATTGCCACACTGTTCAGCTTCTGCCTGGAATGTTGAATAAAATGAAATCTGAAGGGCCATTCGAGGAGAAGGGTTAAACACTCTTTAAGAACTGATACTTGAACAGTATGGGATGACTGCCTGGCTGCTCTTAAGAATGGAAAACAGGGAATCATGTAATATTCATTTTTTTTTTTTTTTTACTGATTTCTTTCCTTGAGTGCAATGTTTCAAGGCTCCTCCATGTTGTAACATGTGTCAGGACTTACTTCCTTTTTATAATTTTAATTAATTAATTTGTTCTAATTTGTTATACATGACAGCAGAATGCATTTCAATTCATAGTACACATGAGCACACTTTTTCATTTCTCTCATTATATACAAAGTAGACTCATACCATTCATGTCTTTATACATGTACCTAGGGTAATGATGTCCATCTAATTCCACCATCTTGCTTACCCTATGCCCTATCCAAAGTGCCTCCATTCCTGAATATCACATGATTCCACTGTATGCGAAATGTCTAGAACAGGCAAATCCTAGACATAAGCGTAAATCAGTGGTTGTCTAAGATTAGCAGCAAAAGACTGCTAATGGTTTCAACGTTTCATGGAGCAATGCTGAGAGTGTTATCCTTTTTTTCTCCTGATTAAACATTCCCATTACATGTTGTGTTTCTTAGATTAGGTACATTGGCTTTGTAATTTTGAAAAATTTATCCTTAATGCTGGAGAGCAAGTTGTGCAGTATTACTAGAGATCAGCGGTGCCTTGCATACTATTTTACCTCATATTTCCTCTAAAATTTTTAAATTCATTTTAATGGGAGATATTGCAATAGGAAATTTCATTGGCTATTTTATTTAAATAAAGTAAGTTTTCTAGTATTCTATATACTTCAAATGCTACATTCTCTTTCCTGGATTCTTTCCTCCTACTTTGACCTAAAGAATTTTTTTTCAATGAGATCTTCTATAAATTTAATACTATCAGGCCATTTTTTACAATGACTGACCTAAACTCTGAGAGCCAGCTGAATTGTTTTCATTTCTTCTGAATTTTGATTAATCTTTGTTTTTTACATTAAAAAAGGAGATACATAAAATGAAAGGAAATATCCAGAAATTAAAAACAAAACAAACACACAGAAAAGACCTTGATGTGCAGATATATTATTCTGGGAAACATTTGTATTTGCCATAAGGGAAATTATTTTTTCTACAAAGTTTATTTTTTAATACATATTTCTTTATGAGAGCACTAAGTATGTCTAAAGGCCCATATTTCTCAAAATGGGGAAACTAAGAAGCAGTATTTTTGTAAAAACAATAATGGACTTTAACTTAAATAAGCTTCCCAAAGTCTATAAAATAAATTGAATGATAAATTCTCAAGATTCTTTTTTTTTAACAATTTACCTTGTTTGTTTATCTATTTATTTATTCCACTTTCTTCCTTTTTTTTTTATTTGCACTAAAAAATACAGTGTGAACATAGTAGCACAAATAACATTTACTGTTTATCCCAAATTTATAACTACACAGATGAACTATCTACTTGTTTAAGAAGTAAATAAATAAATAAATAAAGTTTCATTCTAGAAAAACACTATTTTTTTTTTTCAGTGACCTCTGACTCTTATGGTTTAGTGAATTCAGAGGATAGGGAGAAGAGGAACCAATGTGTCTTTGACACTTTAACAACAAACATCCAAACTTTGTGATTTTAAGCTAAGTATTATTGCATTAACATAGGACATAAAGTAAAATCAAGAGAGTACACTTCTTTAATAGTGAAGCCTTGTCTTTGTCAAAAATAAAAATCAGTTGTCCCGGTTAAGAAAAAAAGCAAATAAAGTTTTTTTGTAGGTTTAAAAACTAAGGTATTAGTCCTAATTCTTCCATTTGGTAACATGCATCTTGGAGAAAATCTAGAGAGAATGTGGGATTAAAGAAATATTTTAGTATTTTTTTTCCTTGAAAGTTCTATTGGTTGGATATATTTGCCATTATCCATGTAAAGGATAAGGTTAAAGAACAGGGAATTAGATGTTTGGGTTCCAAAGATTTAAAGAATAAAATGTACAGGAATGCATTGTATTTGGTATGAGTGGAGAGAGGCTATATTTTTATGTAACTCTAGTTTCTATCTTGAATTAGGCATTCAGTCACCACTGAGATATGAAATACCAGAGGACACACAGATTTCAAAAACATTATTTTGAGTTTGGTGTTTAGAATTGTTGAGTTTATGTATCCAAAAATATCAATGTTGAATATATTTAAGATAATTTTAACTGAGTTGGAACTTATTTCTCCTCCTTTTTTTCCCACTTACTATTCTGTGTATTCTGCTGGTAATTGTATGAGGATCTCTACTGTGAGGCTATCATATATAATGGGTATGGTCTGCTGTCTGTTTATTGCCTTGAACTGAAAAATCTCAGGGCCTGTAACGTTCGCTGCCTCTATACCCTCTCTCCTTCACCTCCACTTTGAAGGTACTTCCAAGGGTTATTATTCTTTAAGGGGGATTATGATGTACAATTACACCTTCTTTGATGTCATTCTACTGATAAAATCATGTTTCTCACAATGAAATATTTCACTATTCCCAAAACCTTTCTTAAAATGGCCTGCGTACCCTGTTAGCAAAGGGTGCTTCTGCTCAAGTCATTGCTCTTCAGATCCCTGTCTGTAGAGGGGCTTAGTGTCAGCAGGGCTGAGGGCAGAAGCTGTGGGGGTAGGATGGCAGCTGCTGGTTCTCAGCCTTGCTGGTCATTGTTGCAGTGATGGTGACCAGTCTAGCAGAACCAGCTGGGATTCTTCTAGAGGTATGTTGGTAACCAAGCCAGCAGCAGCTGAGAGACTACTCTGGGATATTCTCTATTCTCTGCCTACCTATTGAACTTCACATTTAATGTGTGACTATCCAAAAATTTAACTACTAAAAATCTGATATTGACCAGAAACCTTACTGATATCATAAGCAATTGATTTTAACGTGTATTTTGTATGTTGTCTATATTTGTATGGTGAAAACTGTGAGAAACACAAAAGATCAGTTTTTAGCAAAACAAGCAGTTGACTGGAGAGAGGAACTGCTCACATGGAGATGATTAACCTCACATCCTCCCAACACTTGACATTGCTTCAATAGCACAGGAAGTGGTTACCAAACTGTCACAGCAGTACAGTATGTACCATGGTTAGTGTTATTCAATTATAATTTATTGGTGCATCTTAATATTTATTTCTCTCCACTGCAAATATTTATTTCTTAATATACATTTCTGTCAATAGTGCCATATAGAGTCTGTAGTTGTATAAGTTTTGAATAATTTACCTCTTGATGATAGTTTTGTGTATATTGTATGGTAATATATGATAAAATAGACCCAAATTATGACCCACAATTTGTTCATTGATGACATGCTTAACCTTTACTTAAAAGTTTCAGCATATCTAGGCTACACAGTTTGTGAGTTTTTCGTCATAAGTCTCCAAAAAACAAAAACAAAACCAATCTGCATATAAATGGACCTTAGTTGTGTTCAAACCCCTGTTGTTTAAAGGTCAGTTTTACATTAGATTGTACAGTTCAAGTGACATGTGCCTAGTACATGGTTAGTCGAGATTCCTCTCCTCCCCAGGTGCCCACAACTATATGTTTCATGCCTGCTGATTTGATATGATTGTTACAAACACCCTCATTCACTCTTAAAAGTATATGCATTCAGATGATAAATTACATGTCAGCTTATATATAGTACACACTCAATAATACGTGTTGAATAAATGAATAAATGGGAAGCTCTTACACATAGATGTTAGAAAAAAACATATATAAAAAATAAGACAATTTGAAGTATAGGCTTATGGCTAACTGACAATATCAGATAAAAAGGGTAAAGGACTAGGATGTAACTCAGTGGCAGAGAGCAAGCCTAGCATGTGCTAGGCCCAGAGTTCAATCCCCAAAAAATAAATAAATAAAAATAAAAGAGAAAGAGAGTATGCATACTAAAATATATATTTGTGCAAAGGGCAAAATAAGCTATTGCAGGGCTCTTGAAAAGTATTGATATTTGTATGTATATCTGGATATGTCTGTGTGAGTATATAATAGTAACTCTAAGAATTTATAAAATGTTTACATAGAAAAGCATACAAAGGTCTCTAAAATTATAGCCTCCCAAAATATTTTTTTATTTTTATTTAAGCTGCCCTTGGTAGGTAAAGATTATATCCTAATACGTTTTTATTGTGTTGAAGACTTTCTTTTCTGTTTATTCAAATTTTCTTCTGTTAAACTAAGATCTATTATTGATATTTTATTAGTTCTACTAGATGGAGTTTGAGATACCAGAGGAGCTATATCCCTATAATAGTTTAATAAAATTTTCACTTAAAGTAAAATTTGCTTTAATTAATAATATCATTTTCAATCTTACATTATCAGAAAATTAATATAAGAAAAAAGATAGTACTGGAAAATTAATGTCACTAAAGGTTTTTGTTCAGTGCTATTTCTTCTGACTACAAATTATTAAGGTACTAAAAATTTATTTAGAAGAGTCAAATATTTTAAATATTATATTTAAAAGTAAAATATCTATAAGAACTAGGAATTCTTATAGATATTTTACTTTTAAATATAGATATTTTGCTGCAATTTGACATTGTGAATTAGCATCACTTTATACCACTCTAAAACATTATTCAACCTTCACTCATAAAAATATTTTGCCATTGAGTATATAAATGTGTATACAGATAGTATTGAAAGATATAATTTTCCTGAAACATTTAAGATACATATACATTTAGATTTCAAGTATATTTTTTCATAAAAATATTTAAAGACAGGTTTTAAAAATAACTCTACAGACTACTGATATGTTACGGTTTGTTTTGTAACTCCAGAATATTCACTTCACTTAAATGCAAAGGAGAAAAACTAGGAAATTACATCATTTAACTGTAACACCTATTCCCATTAGTAGTCAAAATAACAGACATATTTCTACAAAGTAGAAATTTTATGTACCCTCTCCATTTATCTAGAAAATATCAATACAAAACAACAAAGTAATATTTCAATGTGTATTTTTATGCCTTCTATATAACACATATGTATACATGTGCATATACACATGTGCTTATGTATAGATGAGTGTGTCATTCCTGAGAAACACAAATGAGTATGTCTGCCATATATATCTATACACATGTATGCATGTGTGATCATACTCAAATTTTCACATTTACCACGAGTGAATCTATAAACATCCATTTGATTTGAAAAAATTAAATAACATTAAAACCTATAACTAAAAAGCATTAACAGTTTGCTTTATTAATATTAAGAAATATTAATGCTGTCTGTGGGTTTTATTTAAAGAAGAAATGGGCCACAAATAGAAGAAGTAGCTGAATTTACTAAAGAGTATATGAATATTGCCATTAGAGACATCTGATTTTGAATTTGGGTTTTGCCTCTTGAAATCTTAGAAAAGTAATTTAACTTCTTGACCTTCAGTTTCTTTATCAGTTAAATTAATAGTACATACTATAGGATATGATTTTGATGATTAGCTATATCCTACACACCACCAGTAGTAACTTGCAAAGCAATAATAGAAACTCTGAATGTAACTTCTATACTCAGTGTTTAAACCTACAGTGGTCAAGTCCACTTGTCAGGTTTTGAAGCAAATTTACAGACCCAAGTATTTTTATCATATTATTGTGAAGATCTTAAAAGTGTCCTCTGAGAACTAAATATGTATCCTAGAAGAAAAAGAGAAAAAAGTACCTGAGAACTAGCTGACTGGGTACGTGTATTTATGAATATTAAACTTTGACTATCATGTAATGAAATTAGATATTGTTACATAGTTGACCCTTGATTAATTGTAGTCCATTTAAATTTATATAAAATGGGACATATTGCAGAAATACAAGATGTAGAAAAAATAACAGCAAAATTTCTCTAGGTTTCAAAAATAAGGGCAAATATTTGAATAATGGACAAAAATAAATAAAAACAGTCGGGAAGTTTAAAATCAAGAAGACTGGCAAAGAAAACTGGAGCAATTTCTTACTTTGACAATGTCGAATCTAGATCAATTAAATATTAAAATAAAAATACATGTATGAAGATATGAATTTGGTGTCAACATACCTTATATATAATCATAGAAATGATAAATTATGGTATAATAAGAATTGTAATGCAAAAATAAATACATATATTTTTTTTTTAATTTAAGGTGGATGGATGGGAGATTCATGAATAGCATATCTCATAGCAACAGTTCTTTGAGTCTAAGTACGAAGCTTGCAGTATAGAAGTTACATTCAGAGTTTCTATTATTGCTTTGCAAGTTACTACTGGTGGTGTGTAGGATATAGCTAATCATCAAAATCATATCCTATAATCAGGAAAGTTGTAAATGTTAAATTTGAACTTGATGAAATATTAGAATTTATGATAAAATGAAGGCCTGAATATTGTGACCCTTGAAGACTGATCTTGGTGACATTATCGGCTTCACTTGAAAATGCATATTGTCTTAATCTATAGTCTATATAATTAGATAGAAAAAGTGAAAATCCAAAAGGCATCTATAGGAGGAAGACTTTAGCACCTTAAACAGGAAATAATTCATATTTTAGAATCCTTGTTTTATAGAAAATGTGAAGACTGTATGTACTTATGTTAGAAAACAAATAATAAGACAATCTGAGGCGAAATACTTATGAGTAGCTGCTTCAGAGTCTCATTTTGTTGTGGCAGAGAGCACAGGGTCACATAACAGAGCAGAGCAGTTTTCACAGTTTAGGACTGTGAAAAAAATCACAATGCAATGCCTGATGCTATTATGTGTCCTTTTGAAAATCAATATTAATATAAATGATAATGGCTATTATTTCAGTGATTTTAAAATAATATGTTTAATCTGTCCAATACAAGAAGAGATCATTTAAAAGCATAGAACCCTTATATGTTCATAAGTAAAAAATACTGTTTTTAGACATGCTGTTATTTGCTTCTTATATAACCAAGTGTGTACACAGTACCCTGGCACTCAGTTATGTGACAGTTGCTATCCTTTTAAGCTCAGATGCTTTTGAAATAAGTAATAGCAGAAGATCAAACAGCTGGGAAATCAGCACATAGAGAGAAGAAGAGCAAAGCTGCAGAATGAATTTCTAAATGTTACTAGTGGAACTGAGAGAAAGTTGCTGAGTTGTCCAAGATTCAATGTACTCTACTAAATATAACTTATTTGAAAATTGTCTGCAAATTGTTCAACATTGTTTTGTATATACATCTTCCACCTCCTACCCTTCTCCACTACCTTTTGTGAGATGTGATATGAAACTATGCAATGAATATGATTCATATTCTCTGAGTATACTAGATTAGAAAAAAATGGAACATAGTGTGTTGTTATATTCTAATATGTTCAATATCTTTATCATTTCAATGGTGCAACATTCAATCTAGTACATTCATATTTAATAAGTAGGTAACAAAATTGTTTGATTTTGATGAATTTCTTTGTAGAAATATCAAACCCTGAGATTATTGCATTTATATGAAATAGAAGTAAATTGTTTTGTTTTTATTTCAACCACATAGGAAGGTTTCTTAGGCCTCTGTAGGTTACCTTTGCTCACATTAGCCTGGTATTATATTTTTTTAAATTTACATTTTAATAGCAATCATATAATTAATGTAGTAACTACTAGTAATCAGATTACATTCTTATTCTGTTATTTAAGTGTTATATGTTATAAAATAAATAAAATTTTATGCAGCATATTTATTCTGTCCCAATAATTTTAAGTCTTTCCTAATGCCTTATGAAGAATAGATGATGGATTTATTTTTTATTGTGCAGATATGAACAGATTAGCCAGAGAGCAAATTTTGTAAATGGTTACTTTCTTAATAATACCATCCATTAAGAAAAAATGTTCAAAATTAAAAAGCTGTGGTGTGTGTTAATTATAAAGCCAATATTAAAGAAAGGACGGTCATCCCAGACATATACACATTTTTCTTTAAATGAGGAAAAAGACCCATAATTTGATTTGTTCTATTATCAGAATTTTAAAGTTTAGCAGCATTATGGATTACAATTGTATCTTAAATTTTTATTTATTCTTTCTGCTAAATTGAGTAGATAAAATTCTGTGTATACCTATTAGTCATGTGAAAACTTAAAAGGCTTACAATTATCCCAAATAATTTTTAGGGGAATATAGGGTATAAGATTAAAACAATACTGTATCTGTATATGTGTATTCATGCATATACACACAAACACAGCAAGAAAGTGATAGTCTAGAATCACACACACACATGTGAATTGTGGGTTAACTACTACAAATATGAGATATTCTATGAATATGAGTATTTGGGAAACATTTTTAGTCCATTCTGTATGTTATGGGGACTAACGGTGGATTTTATCTTATCACAGCAGATACTAATAAGGTCTCTTTCCACATTACCATCATCCATGCAAACATCTAGGACCCTATCTTTCTTTACTTTGTACCTAAAATTATTTTAGGTATATGTAGATTAGATGCCCATGTATGCAGTACAGATGGGATTCACCAAAATCCTAGGACATGTCTATCTTTCTTCTGGATGAAGCCTGATTACTAGTCAGTGCAAAGAGTTGAATGGAGGAAATTGCTCTTCAGTACAGTCAGCAACTTTAGTGTCAAGGGAAGGTTGACAGGTGCTAATGCTGCCTTCAAACAGCTCCTTGTAACTGAAAACAAATGACAAAGTAAATTCTCAGTGATGATTCTGGCCCAGGCAGATCATAGCTCTCATACTAGCCTGAACATTGTCTATGAGGTCTAATATGTCACTTACCTCCTTTGCCCAAATCCATGATGTTTATCTTATTATTTGGGGGAGTTTGGATAATCTATTTTGTCTTCAATTCTCATCCTAAGATGTTGTTTCAACATAAATTTAGGTTTCTGTATTGTTTTTTTCTTAACTATTAAGGGTTTTTTGTTTTCTCAAAAAATCTAGATAATCCAACATTTTAGGTTTATATTTTAAAAACATTATTTCTGCAATTGTAGATTCAGACCCAATTTTTAGAAGTAAATAAAAACTTTTAAGATTTTTCTGATTGATTGCTTCATACATGCCTTGACAAACATAGGAAAGGCCGTTTTGCAGAAAATAAAGATGAGTATTAATGTTTGCTCACAACCTCACTAGATAAATAACAGGCCTGGCGCTGGAGATTTAGTGCAGAGCAGGACATTGAAGGTTCCTGACCACAAAGAGGCCGTGGTTTGGTAAAAAAGACAGCACAGCAAAGGATTTTAAAGAAGTGTTTTTCAAGGTTGTGTTTTAAAAATATTTTCAGAGAATCACAATGAAATCACCCTACAGATGCTAGATCCAGCTGTGATATTAACAATGAAGTAAGTGAACTTAGTGACTTTTCAGAACATCTTGGAAATCTTAGTTCCAGTAAGGTCATCCCTTGGTGTCCTGGTGCTGAGTTTCATTCTATTATAAAGGAAACCCTACAGAAACACCTAAAACTTTTTCTTCTAAAATATGTTGATTTAGACTTTTTGCCACAATAAGAGCCCTTATTCACTGTCATTGCTTATTACAGAATAAAGCTTTTGATGAATTTGTGAAATCTTGGGAAGGCTAATTTCCCCTTATACTATCAGTCCTTGTTCCAAGATTTAAATTTCATAAAAAGAACAGCCGTTTGAAAAAGGCTTTGCTACTTCGATTGCAGAGTTTTAATATCCATTTGAGCACTGCAATTTTGTGGATAGCATAGATGACAGATTATAATTTTGTCTTTTCTGTGGAGTTTTAGAGTGGAAACTCTTGAATGGTTCAAGTTTGACATTAAAATGGCCTTGGGAAGTAACAGTCCTTGACTGTCTTTTGGTTTAACAAAATGAATAGCAGCAAATACAAGTTCTATTCATAAAATGTTACTGATAACTCCTGGTCAGCAGAAATAGAAGATAGGGTTTCAGAGGATGTACAGCTTTATAAAAAACACTCATTATTTTACTTATTCACTCTACAAATACTTGCTGCATTTTATAATGACAGAGGCTCTCTTGGGATTTGGGGATGTATCAGGGGATCCAGGAGTCCCTTATATCATGGAACTTATGGTAGAGTGTGGAACACAAATGAAAACACTAAACTAGCTTAATCACATAGTTAAAATTTTTTGAAGCAAAAGAAAACAGGTCAATGGGACAGTGTATGATGGAAGCATATGATGAAATTTTGATGAAGATACTCAGTGAAATGTTGTTTAAGGATGTAGCATGTGATGGGGAAACACTAATGAATGAGGAAAGCTGAGGAATGAGTGTTCCCTGATGAGGGACAGCAAGTGCAAAGGCTCTGAGCTAGAAGCATGTTTGTTGAACCAGGAAAAAGCAACCAGGCCAGTGTGGCTGGGGAGAATTAGTAAATGGGGAGTGTGAGTTGATTAGGTCAGCATGGTGACAGGTGGTAGGGCATTTGAGTCTTGCTAACATAATTAGTATTTTATGTTTATTCTAAATAACACTGAAATTTACTGTAGTTTTCGGTAGCAAAGTAATTAAAATTATTTTGGAAGGATTACTCTGCTTCTTGAATGGAGAAGAGACCTACCATAACTCAAGTATCATTCTGCATAAATTTAAGATTTCAGTAGAGCTGGGAAGATACTGAAATAAAGAAAGCATCTTTTTATTTGAATGAAGCTTATGAACTGTTGGTGCTATTAAAATAAACCATAAAAGTAATTCATACAAAGTGAAAGTAGGATTAATATTACAATAGAAAGTCTGAGCAGGATGCCTTTGGATCCTGGAGTATCTCTAGAGTGTTAAAATGGCTAAAAAATACACAGGAAAGATAATTAGTTTAAAAATAATAATCACTGAAGCTGCAACCTGTAACATTTTCTCAAAAGATTTTTTGGAGTTTACTTAAGGTAACTCGAACTTTTTAAAATTAGGATTTTCAGAAAGTTGATACTGCTAGAAGCTCTATTTTGATGTTCTGCTGAAATAGCATGTACCCATCCTTTAAAAATGCAACCACAGCCAGGCACGGTTCCCAGATCTGTAATCCCAGTGCCCTAGGAGACTGTGGCAGGAGGATCCCAAGTTGGAGGCTGGTCTTGGGAACTTAGGGAGACCTTATATCAAAAAAAGAAAAAGAAAAAAAAAAATACCAGGGATGCAGCTCAGTGGTAAAGAGCCCCTGGGTTTGCATTCGGTCCCCAGTACAGCAAAAATGCAACCACAATGTCTCTCAACAACACGGTACTTGAAAGAGTTTAAATAATGTTTCCAAAATTTACAGCTTAGGAAAAGAACAACAATCAGGAATGGGAAAGGGACAATGCAAAGATTTTTCTTTCTTCATTGGGAAAAATTATAAATCATATATATAATCAAATATACATCATATATATAATCATTTGCATATGTCATATAGAGTAACCCCCAGTTGTTTCAGTTCTCAAGCCTCATCAGTTAAAACCAAGACATCACTATGTTACATAGAACCAGTGAGGCAGACGACAAATTACTCCCATTCATTCACTTAATCAAATATACCTTTGTTCAGGAAAAAAAACTGTATCTGCTGTCTCTGAGGTAGATATCTGCTTGGAGACTGATGTTTCCCATCCTTTAATACTTGAGCATTTTCAGTCACCATGACACATTTGTTATTGCAGACAACACCCACCATATCTTTAGCCATGAAGTTTAAGTCTCAGCCTCACCCCTGAATTCCCCTGATTTCCTCTCCTTAAATTGAGGAGTAAAAGTTCACATACTCCCAAAGTTCTTAGAACTATTAAGAGAGTTAGACCATGTCCCTCCAAAATTGCCAACCAAAGCTTGTAACTAGGCATGCCATTACCCTTTATAGTCAAAATGATTAACACATGTCTTACCTTAGAGTTTCAGAGTTTTGTTGTATCCACTTTGTAACATGATGCTGAGGAATTAATTACATACATTACAAAGAAAACTTGCAGTTCCTGAGTAATTCAAGAAGCTCCACAATTAGCTCTGGGATATTGTCATTATAATGTATCACAAACCTCCTTGGGAATCTTAAAATTATAAGCCCAGGTTCTAATTACATATCTCTGTGTGATCCTGGTCTTTGAGGTTGCAATTATGTCTTCTTGTCTACAAGTGCAATGTCAAATGCTAATGTCCCCATCACAATCATTAAGGATTAATTTTGGAAGTTTGATGTTAAAAGACTTTTGTCACCCAAAACTTCAGCATGGTCAAATTTTGTTGACTTTCTGATTGATTTTTCTTGAATTGGGTTTATATATAAAGAGGGTCCAGTGTAAAAAGTAATACCAGAATTTAAGCTATTAACAAAATAACTTTGAGCCACACAACAGCAGCTAAATGGTGGAGGGGAGATGGGTTCTCCCTATGAGGCTGCAGCAGGTGCTGCCATATAAGAAGATCTATGCCAAGGGCACTTGGTGCTGCTTCCAGCCTAAGTGCCTATAGAACTGGAGAATTGAAACAATAAATAGCAAATGGAAGAAAAAAGAATTTGAACTATCCTTTATGTAGAAGCAGAAGTACTTTGGGGCCAAGGCTATATCTTGAAAGTCATTAGTCTTATAAAATAGCATATACCACCTTCTAGAGTATATGAAAATACATACCAGATAGGTCTGACAAAAAGCCTATAAACACACTCAAGAGCTGCAGCAGAAGTTACATCCTTCCTAGACTCCTTTTCACATGGACTATTGAAAGCAGACTTGGATTTACTGAAATTGTTATTGATGTTGACAGAGGCATGAGCAGTGGAAGATAAACTATTCCTGTCACTGAAGATCTCGGCTCAGGCTGGACCTGTCTTTCATACTCTGGTTAGCAGCAATTTGTCCCTTACTTACTAGACCATCATTCTTTGTATCTGTGGCTAGATCCTCAATGTCGTTGACCCAAAACTGTCATCCAGATATTCTGCCTCTTGCAGTGATCTCTGGTTCTTCTCACATATGTTTTCTGTCTATGTAGGAATTCTTGTAAACATATAGTTATTTTCTGTAAATCACAATATGGCATTTCAATTTTTATTCAGAGCCATTACTACAATAAGCTAGCATGCAGTCAGACAGAAACTTTATTTTCTCAGAAAGCTTTTGGTTCTGTTTATATTGTGTGAGCTACCTTCTCAGTCACATTTAGACTCTGGAAAGTAATATCACAGCTATGGTGAGTGCTTTCCCATGCAATTAAGACACCATTTTTTTGCTGTGGATACTGAAGGTAAGTAAGCTTTGTCTGTGGGTGCATTTATTTGCTAGACTTGAAGAAATTTGAGCTACTGAAATTGAATCTTATTAGAAAAAACAATGTAAAAATAGAGTTTGTTTTAGTATAAAAATTATTTCTAATTGAACACATACTTAACTCTATTTCCAGTTCACTATGTTTCTTTGGCAATTTTTTAAACATTAAAAGTGATGAAAGAGGATGTAGTATGCTTTAAAAATAAGTAAACACAATCTATTGACTGATGATAAATAAAAAGATAAGTAAATATATTTAAATATATATGAGACACACACACACTTGTACATACAACAGAGAGAAAAAAGATAGAGACAAAGAGGAAAATATTCTAGTATTGGGCCAGGTGTGGTGGTTCACATGCAAACCTATAATTCTACTAACTGGGGAGGCTGAAGCAGGAGGATAACAAGTTCCAAACAAGGCTAAGCAACTTAGGCCCTAAGCAACTTAGTAAAACCATGTCTCAAAATCAAAGATAAAAGGACTGGAGATACAGTTTAGTTTTAAGGCATCCCTGGGTTCATTCTCCAGTAAAAAAAAAAAAAAAAAATTTAGAATGGGCAATGGAGTCTATATTGTGACTTTATTTCTTTATATGATAACTTGTAGATAAAAAGTAAACTCTAAAATGCTGAAGTGATGGCATACACCTATAATCCCAGCAATTCAGGAGGATGAGGCAGGAAAATCACAACTTAGCCTCAGGAACTTATGGAGAGCCTATTTCAAAAAAAAAAAGAAAAAGTGTAAAGGACTGGAGATGCTACCATATAGTGACCCTGGGTTAATTTCCAAACACCAAAGCAAACAAAGAAAGCTACTAACAAATTTTCAATGAATAATGATTTTTAATGAGTGCATTAAATTAGCATGAATATACTATTTATAAGAAACGATGTAACTGTAATCATATTTTTTTCTACAAGTGGTCTTCTAGCTATTTTGGCCATGCTTTCTGCAGCCCATTTAAGATTTTTTTTAATTAAAGCATTGCTAGTGAATGTCTGCTGACCTGGAATTAATGTTTATTATTGAATTAACTATATAACGAATGCCACACTGTTATACGTGATATTCCAAAGACATTGATTCTTCCATACTAAGGGTTCAAGCAGCTTTATATAAGAATCAATATTGATTTGTCAGGTGCAATCTAGAGGAAATTTCTTGATTGTGAAGGACTACTTTTTAAAGTGGCTCACAAAGCTCCCAGTTTCATCCAATTTATTGACTGCAATAATCTTGGCTTAGTAAAGTAATTTGCAAAACATTGAGTGCCAAAGTATATATCTTTGACAGTGTGTTTGCACTTATTTAATTTCTGTTTAAAATACCCACAAACTTGAAATTCACTTATGCTATCAACACCCCTCAAATAAATGGTCAAGATGGGAACATAGTGTATGGTATTAACAGTGAACTAAAATAGATTCATAAACAAAAGACTGACTAGGATTTGTCAGGCAATCTCATTTTTTTTTTCATTTATTTGCACCTAGTACTTGGCCATGATTGGTAAATATCCCAACTAAGGTTTGATTGGTTATAACAAAGATGGAATCAATTATAGAATACATAATACAAGGAAAAATAACTATCTGCAGGTGGACAAGTATGGCACATTAGGCAATGGACAGATTCCTTTCTAAGAGTATCTTTATAATAAAGTTCATTGACCTCAGCTCCAAGATTATGACAAGTAAAACCAAAGAGAGTATAACCTTTATTCATCCAAATTAAACCTGAACAAAAAAGGATAATAAATGACTATGAATAATAATAATAATAATAATAATAATAATAATAATAATAATAAAGAGGGCTTATTTCTTTATCTTTATTTTTTTAACTTTGAACCCCCAAACTATAGAATTGTTCTCACGCCAAATCCCATCACAAATTTCTTTATTGCCTTATAGGAAAACCTAGAAGAAGCACATACTCTCCTTGGCTATACTAATAATTCCCTTCATTTTGTGTGTTCACCAAATGTTTACTAAAAGCTGTGCATAGCATTTAATCTTCACAATAGCACTATAGAATATGTCTTCTATTATCATTTTATTTTGTAAAGGGACATTTGTAGCTCTAAGAGATAAAGTGGCTTATATACTCAAAATACAAAATTCATAAAGTACTACTCAAAATTTACCCTTTAGCTTTTTTAATAAAATTAATTTTTAGAAATATTTTAGGTTTACAGAAAAATTAAGAAGAGGGTGTGTTCATTATTCATATATTCCTTACCCAATTGCTCCTATTAATAAAAACCTTAATATATTTGTTATAATTAATGAGCCAATACTGATAGATTTTATCAACAAAAGTCCACAGTTTACTTAGATTATTTTGATTTTTCCATAATATGTTTTATTGTTTTTTCCAGGATGCTATCGGGACACTATGTTACATTTAGTCCCTGTTTCCCTTGCCATTGACAGTGTCTCAGACTTTCCTTGTCTTTGAAGGCCTAGATGGGTGTGAGGAGTAACGCAGCCATTTGTAGAATGTCGCTGAAATGGGATGAGACTCCTTGTTTTGCTCATTTTCAGCCTGGGTTATTGGAAACTGAAAGGAAAACCATAGTCACAAAGTATGATTTTCATCACATCAATATCAAACATTCATACCATCAACATGAGTTATGACTGCTGACATTATCTTTGATTACTTAATTGAGGGAGTGTTTGCCTCTTTGCTGTATTGTAGGATTTGGAATCAGTATTCACAGTCCACATATAAGGAGTGAGGAATTATGCTCCATCTCATTGAGAACAGAGTATTTCTATAAATTATTGGAATTCCATATAGATTTATCTTTTTTCTTGCATTCATTAATTGACCCCATCATTTACAATAGCAGTAGGTTTATGGTAGAAGTCCTTTATGAATTTGAGAATTCCCCCTGTATTCTTAGATTGCTGAGCTGTTTTGTTTTGTTTTGTTTTGTTTTTATCACAGTTGAGGGGTAGATTTTATTAAGAGAGAGAGAGACAGAGAGAGAGAGTGTGTGTGTGTGTATGAATGGATATGATTTCAGATTTTTATTGGATATGATTTCCTTATTTATTAATAATGGTAGATTACATTGGTTGATTTGGAAATGTTCAATCAGCCTTGTGTTCCTGGAATAAACTCCTATTTGTTTATGACATAAATTATTTTGTGCATTGTTGGATTTGATTAACTAATATTTTGTGATTAACTAATATTTTGCATCTATGTTTAGAATAAATATTGGACTGCACTTTTCCTTTCTTATGAAGTCATTATTTGATTTTTGTATTAAAGTAATTCTCATCTCACAGAAAGGGTTAGGAAGTAGTTTTCCCTCCACTTGTATTTTCTGAAAAAGGTAGAGAAATACTGTCTTTTATCCTTCCAAACTGTTTGGTAGAATCAATCAGCAAAAGCCATTTGAGTCTGGCCCCTTCTTTTTTTTTTTTTTTTTTGGATGATTATGTCCATAGATATTTACTTGTATTTATATATTTAATATGTTACTTTTTTCAGCTACTGTCCAGACCTCTCTCTCATTTCTGATATTAAGTAATTTTTCCCTTCTCCTTTTTTCCTAAATAAACCTCCTAAACACATATATCAATTTTATTTATTTTGTCAGAGAACTAATTTTTTTTAAATTTCCTGTATTGTTTCCCACATTTCCAATTTTATTTACTTCTGCTCCTTTATTATTTCTTCACTTTTGTATTAGGCTTAAATTGCTATTCTTTCCCTGGTTACTGAATTTTGAAATTTCTTCTTTTATAATAAATGCACTTAATGCAATGTATTTTCCTCTAAATATAGATTTTTTCCTTTGCTTCCCACATATTTTGGTAAATTGAGTTTTTATTTTTATTTAATTCAAAATATTTTAACTCATCTTAAGTCTTTTTCTTTGACCTATATTTGATTTAGTACTGTGTGTTAAAACTCCAAATATTTGGCTTTTTCTAGCTGCCTTTTTGTTATTGATTTTTTGTTTAATTACATTGAGGTCTGAGAACATAAGTTCTGTGACTTCTGTTTTTTTTAAATTTGTTCAAGTGTATTTCATGGCGTGGAATGTGATCTAAGTAAATATTCCACGTCAAATAATAAGAATATATATTCTGCCGGCTGTTAAAGTACTCTGTAAACATCAATTCTCTGCCTGCTTAATTTATTAATTATTATAAGAGAGGCACTGAAATCTTCAGTTGTGAGATTGTCTATTTCCCATTACTGTCCTCTGTTTTGCTTCATGTGTCTCACTGTTCTATTGTTACAAGCTTCTTCTTTATTAAGGACTATCATGTCTCATTGAAAATTTGACTCTTCTTTTATGTAGTGACAATCTTTATCCCTGAAAGTATTTGTTGTTCTGAGGTGTACTTTGTTTGAAATTAATAAAGATATTCCATTTTCCTTTTGATTAGCATTAGTACAGTAAGCCATTCTCTACCATTATTTTTAACCTATTATGTTTTTAACTTTAAAGTGGTTCTCTTATTTATAACATAGCAAAGGCCTACTTTTTTAATTTACTCTAATATTCCTTGTTTTTAACTGGAGTATTTAAATCATTTACATTTGAAGAGGTTATCAAGACCATTCATTTACCATCCAACATGTTTATAATTGTCTACTAATAATTGCATTAGCTTTTTGTTTACTTTTACTTCTCTTTTGGTTTCCTGACTTAGTGCATTTTATATTGTTTCATTTTTTTTCTTCTCTCTAGCATATCAAGTATTATTCTTCTCATATTTATTAATGATTGTCCTATAATTTAAATCAATAGATTCGTATAAGACCACTATCACATAACACCATGGTACTTCATGGGTAGTACAATTTCCTTATAAATGGTTTTCACAAATTTTTTCTTCACATTCCTTAAAATATTTTGACATTCATTTCACTTACCCGTGTGCTGTAATCATCCAATGCATTGCTCCTATTATTATTCTGAAAAAGAATGTTATCTAGTATAATAGATTTAAAATATGTAAAAAAAATGTTTAACCTTTATATATTCCCTTTCTCATATTCCTAATTTTATATATATATAGATCTGAGTTTTTAGTTTTCTAATTTTGCTTCTCCCTGAAGAACTTCTTTAAGCATTTTGTTTCAGGAGTTATTCTCAATGAATTCCCTTAGTTTCCATTTCTTTAAGAAAAATGTTTATTTCTCTTTTCTTCTGCTCTATTATCCCTTCTCATTTCTTCTCTAATAACTTATAAATCATGGCATTTATAGGTATCCCATATTTCTTGAGTATTATATAAAGTTTTTTCATTATTATATGTTTAAATGTTATTTTGAATTTGGGAATGTTTTATAGGCATGACTGATCTCACTGATTCTCTTCTCACATATATTGGTTTACTAGTTAACTCTTTGAAGGCTGTCTTAATATATGTTACAGTGGGTTTTTTTGTATATTTATTTTTCTTTCTTATATACTATCTTCTGTTTATATTATGAACTTGTTCTTGAATATTGTCTTTTTCTGTAGAACTTTTAACTTAATCATTGATATTGTAACTTCCCATTCTTACTCCAAAATCTCTGTTATGTCATAGCCTTTGTTCAGAGTCATACTTTCTTCTTTAGACTGTATATTTCCTTGTATCACAGCATGACTTGGAAATTTTTGTTGAAATCTAGACATAATATGTCAGGCACAGGAAATGAGGAAGATTGAACTTTAGTTTTAGGTTTCAGGTTAATTGGGCAAAGAATTGAGCTATATTTATTATGTTTGCCATAGTTTTAGGTGTCTGAGGCTTCAAGTTCCATTAATGCCCTATTTTTACCTCCTCTTTTGTCTTTGGATTTACCTGAACACTTCTAAAGAGTCTAAGCCTTGTAGCAATATCAGGTATTTCAGATACTGAATTGTGACTCTACTGCTGTTATACGGTAACTCAGTTGATGTAGTGGTAAGCTTGAAGGGAAGAGGAAGCATGCTGCAATCCTATAATTAGATCTTAGTCCTCAGAAACCTTCTGTCCTAGGACTATAACCCTTGCAAGTGTCCCTTGGTTTCCCACCCCTCAATCTTAGGTGAGACAAGAGCTGAAAGGGAAGAAGAGGGGTCATTCATTTCCTTACCTTGGAAAAAGTCCTAGTTAAGCCTTTTTTTCTTATTAAGCACATCTTCAAAACTGAAAAGTCTCTGGATTTGTGTTTTCATTGGTTACTTTTTCTCTTCACCTATCATAACTTGAGGATTTTTCTGGGTCCTACACCATGATGTGGGAGAGTGGTAGAGGCCCTGTGATGACAGGTGACAGAGTTGCTGGCTCTTGCTCTATTCACAGTCCCACTTCAGCAGTTCATCCAATGCTCCTTTCCATTCATGGCTCCAGTGACTTGTCCTCCTGGTAGGCTGTTCTAAGCTGTGACTATTTGTATTTACCTGTCTCTCTAGATTTCAGGGTCATGGTTTTTCTTATTACTTTTCTGAAAGATTCAAAAAAGTTTTTCTGACTCTTCAGCTTATTTCTTATTTTAAGGAGAAGATGTTGTTTTCCATATATGTACATGGAGCTAAAACTAGAAGTCTAATCCTTTACTCTTAATCACTATGCTCTCCTGTAATGATTCATAAAATTTATCATAAATCGGAATCGCTTAAAAGACTCGTTAAAACTCAGACTACTGAGCACCATCCCAAAGGTTTCTAATTAGGTCTAAGTAAATCAGAGACAGAGCCTGAGAATTTGCATTTCTTGTAAGTTCCTGGGTCATATTGATGGTGCTAGATCATGGACCACACTATGAAGAACCACTTTAGATAGGGCAAAGGGGAAGGAGGGGAAGGAAGGGGGAAAGGGGTAGGAATGATGGTGGAATGAGTTATACATCATTACCCTAAGTACATGTTATGAAGACACGAAAGTTGTGAAAATACTTTGTGTACAATCAGTGTCTTGAAAAATTGTGTTCTATGTGTTTAATATGAAATGAATTGCATTCTGCCATCATATATAACAAATTAGAATAAATAAATAATTTTAAAAATTTTTAAAAAGAACCATTGCTTTACTATTTTAGTACCTAATGTAATGTATTCTTATGCATACCAATGTGTTAGCTTTTCATTTTTGTGATGAAATACCTGAGGTAAACAACTTAAATGAGGAAGAATTTACTTTAGCTTATGGTTTCTGAGGTTACAGTCCGTGCTTGGCTGGCTCCATTGTTTCTGAGCATCACAGAAGGTTGTTGCAGAGCAAGTCTGCTCTTCTCATGGCAGGCAGGAAACAGGAGAGAAAGATGGGGTGGAGGATAGGGAGGGAAGAAGGAAGGGAAGGAGGGGGAGGGATTAGGAATAGATATAGCTCCAAGCACATGCCCCCAAAAGACCTACTTGATTCAAGTACATCCCATTTCCTACAGTTTACACCACCTCACAGTTATTCATTCAGCTCTGAATCCATCAATAGATTCATTTATTGGTGAGGTCAGATCCCTCATGATTCAATCAATTCCCAAGAGATCCACCTGTGGACATGGCTACATTGGGAACCAAGTCTTCAACACATGAGCCTTTAGGAGACAGTCCAGATCCAAACCAAAATAATCAAATCATCAGGAAAGCATATTCTGAAACACCTCTCTTCTCATGTTGATTATGCCTTTATAGTCACATCATCACTCTTTCTGTCATGTTCTAACCATACTTCTCATTGTTGTAGATTTTATGAAGTGGAAAGGGTTTTAGTACTATTGGTGTTTCTTTCTTTATTTCATTGATTTTTTTTTTTGGTGGTCACTATGTATTTATTCTGTAAATAAATGTACAAATAAATAAGGGATTCTTGTTCAATAGATCTAAACATAGTAAAAAATTTATTGGTTTTATAACGTTTTATACAGAATTTGTTTTTCTTGGTACTGGTACTTGAACACAGGGGTGATTTTCTACTGACCTATATCACCAACCAGCCTCCTACCCATATTTAAATTTTTAAGACAGGGATCATAACCTAATACAATTGGGACAACAATGTGAATCATTAGGGTTCCCAAATCATGGATTCCTAAACCTTAATAGGATGCCTGCTGAACTGAAGTCATTCTACTACAAATTCAAATTAGAAAGAAATGGAGCAAAATTAATGAACATATACAAAATTCTAGAAATACATCATTAAAATTTATGTTCAAGCTGGGATCCGTGGTGTACTTGTAAAGTCCCAGCATTCAGGAGACAGAGACAGGGAGAATGTAAGTACAAGTTTAGCCTACACAACTTAGTGAGACTCTCAGCAACTTCATTGAATTATTAAATGATATTGGTAATTGTGAAAACAAATCCTAATCTCCAAGAAGGATTTATAGAAAGTCTGAGCCTGAATCCAGAGAGTATGATACATGCTTTTCCTGTGTAATTTGAGACATATGTGTTGTGCATATTGAAAAGATTTGTTTATGTATGTTTATAGTTATGAAGTTTGTCTTTTTTTTAAATTTTGACACAAGGTCTTACTAAGTTGCTTAAGGCCTCCCTATAATGCTGAGGCTGGCTTTGAACTTTTGATCCTCCTGCCTCAGTTTTCCCGGACTTGCACCATGATACCCTGCTGAAGTTTGTTTTTCAAAACTGAAGGTGCTCTGAAATTTTATTTTATATCAATATCAATAAACTACTTTATTCTTCAGACAACTACATGATACTTCAGTTTATAAATGTTCCATAACTTAGTTAATTCACTTTTACATACAGACCTTAAGTCTATTTAAAATCCTTTTCTATTGTGAATACTGTAGGACTTGACATTTGTACACACTAGGACTTCTTTTCTGAACTGGCATTACTGAAGTATCAATTCCTTAAATTAAAAATTTAAAATTAGAGGACATATACTCTTATTTTTACTAATTAATTAACACATTAAGTAATGATATGAGAGTACCACCAGTTCTCCATACAGTTGCCAACTTATGATGTCATCAAATATTTTGAACATGGCAAATCTGCACATTATGGTAGGGGTAAGTGCAGCTGAAGAGCTTAGATATACATTTCTTAAAGTCAGAAAGCTAGTATTTTCTTTGTTGTACACATGTTGCCCAATGTCCTCTTACTCTTCTTTGATGCCCTGTGGGAAAGTTGGCATGACTGTGAAGGCAGCACTCTTCATCTGATCCTTGCAACTTTCCTGGTCTCCACTGCTTTGTGGGGAAGAATTCTCAATGGAAAGTGCTTGCAAGTGACCCATTATCTCTGTCTTCTGTCTTCCAAAGGCTGATGCTTTGTTCCACTGCTTAGAAACTGTTCATATGGAGACGCTTGTTTCTAAATGCACAAAACTGAGTCTCTCAGTTAATTTAGACTTAAAGCTGCAGACAGATAATCCTAATCAAATCTATTTATCTTCTGTCATCTGTCTCCAGTCTGATTTTTTATCTGTCTATAGAACACTGTTGAAAGAGAGAGTCTCTTATACACATCAATTAATCTTTTCACCTTGTTCCAGAGCTGAAATATTCAGGATGGTTTCCTTTCCTGTATCTATAGTTAATAAAATTGGTAGCCATTCTCCTTTAATATTTGAGTTTCTGTCACTGCTACTCTGATTGCTTTCACTAAGCCAACGTCACATTTAAGGTTTTATTATTGAAATGCCTCTGTTCCAAAAAGACACCTAGAGCTTCACTTTTCATATCCACTCTAGGTGGGCATCAGGAACCGTTTGTACTTCTTGTCAAGAAGTAATTGGGCTCACTGAACTACGTTGGATTCTCTAGAACAGTCTAATTTCACTCTTGACTTGTGGATCTTAAAAACTGGGCTATTCCTCAGAAGGTGAACCAGAGCAGTGTAAGAGGAGAAGTCATATCAAAGTTGATATTCATACATTGTCCATTTTAAAACTGAGGATTGATATATGAGAGAGCTTCATATATTTTATATAATAACTAATTGTGGAATTCTTTGAATATGTTTTTCCAAATGTATTAGCATTGGACTTTCTTTATGTGCTCTTTTTTTTTAATATTTTTTTTAAAGAGAGAGAGAGAGAGAGAGAGAGAGAGAGAGAGAGAACTTTTTAATATACTTTTTTTTTTTTTTTAGTTTTTTTTGGCAGACACAACATCTTTGTATGTGGTGCTGAGGATCGAACCCGGGCCGCACGCACGACAGGCGAGCGCGCTACGCTTGAGCCACATCCCCAGCCCTCTTTATGTGCTCTTATTCTCCACAGCAGAAGTTTTAAATATTTGCATGTTCAAATTTGCCATTTATTCCCAAGCCTTCTGGGCATTGCATATCTTATGAAGATATTCCTATATCTACAAATAATTTAAAAATATCTTCCACTATTTTCTTGATGTTTTCATCTCATTTATTTTTAATGGACTTTATATTTTTAGAGCAATTTTAGGTTCATAAGAAAATTGAATGGCAAGTACAGCTAAGTCTCATATATGCACAACCTCCCCCACCAACAATCTCCCACACTGAGGTGATCAGGTGTCAATTTGTTAAATCGATGAGCATAAAGTAACAGAATTATCATCCAAAGTCCATAGTTTACATTTAGGTTCATTCTTGTTATTGTATATGGGTATTAAAAATGTATTATGACATTTATCCACTATTGTAATACTATACCTAATAATATCACTGTCCTGAATTTCATCTCTCTTCTGCCTAGTCATCCTTTCCTCCCCCATAATCTCTGGCAACCATTCAACTTTTTTTCCCACAGTTTTGGCATGGAATGTCATAAATAGAATTGTATTTTATGGTAGCCTTTTCACATTGGCTTCTTTGACTTGGTAATACGTTTCTTCCATATCTTTTCATGGTTCAATAGTTTTTTGGGGCAGAAAGTAATATAAAGTCATTCGTATTTACCATAGTTTGTTTATTGTTTCCCTTATCAAGTCATATCTTGAGTATTTCTCTGTTATTATATTTATGAATAAATCTGTCTTCAACATCTATGTGCAGGTTTTTGTGTGGACTAAAGCCTTCTGCTTCTTTAAATAAATACCTAGGAGTGCGATTGCTGGATCATGTAGTAAATGCATACTTAAATTTGTAAGACACAGCCAAACCTCCCATGTGGCTGAACTATTTTGTCTTCCCACTAAAAATAATTCTACATTCTTGATGCTTCACATTGCTGCCAGCATTTAATGTTGTCAGTGTTTTAGATTTTGGCAATTCTAATAGGTATGCAATGACATCATATTATTGTTTTAATTGGTAATTCCCTAATGACATAAAATGTTTAACATTTTATATTCCTATTTACAATCACTATATGTTTTTGGTAAGGAGTATGTTAAGGTCTATTGTTTGTGGTTTAAATGGGTAACTGTTTTTTGGCTGCATAACTTCAGAGACTTTTGCATTTATTGGATAACAGTTCTTTACCAGATGTGTCTTCTGCAATTCTTTCCTCTTGACCTGTTGCTTATCTTCTCACTCTCTTGACATTGATTTTTGTACAAGTATTTTTAGTTCAATGGAGTCCACCTTATCACTTATTTCATAAATGATGGCTTTGGTCTTGTCTTTCAGTAACTTTTAATGTTGTTATTGTGCACCTTGGTCTCATTGTTTAGGTGGTATCTAGATTCAAAATATATTCAACATCTGATACTTCCTCATGAACTCCATTGATAGCAAGTTATGTAGGCATACACATGACTTCGGTGATGAGGTACTACAGTAAAGTTCATGCTCCACTTTTCTACCCTTTACCCAAACCATCAAGGGTGTTAAAACCATGGACATTAGAGCTACTTGTGCTCAGGTTACAATGCTGCAAAAGTTTCTTTGCTTATTCTTGTAGAGCCCTCAAAGTTGGATATAATACTACTTTTTCTTATGCTCTTTTTGTTTGTTTGTTTGTTGTTTTCTTTCTGGAAACTCGCCTCCTCAATCTGTGAATACCTCAAACACTTTCTCATTGCAGGGTTTTAGTATGGCTATTTCTTCCACCCAGAAAGTTCTTCCACAAGAATTGGCCCTTTCTGTTTTTCAGATCACCTACTAATACTGTCCTTTCTGACCATCCTGTCAAATAGAGCATCCTTTGAAACTAGTATTTCATAGCAATTTATATTGCCAACATAGTGTATGCTTGTTTTGTTTGTCACTTATCTCCTTCATCTAGAATATAAATCCCATAGAAACAAAGATTTAGTCTCTTATTATTTGCTGTTTTCCCAGTTCCTTTAAGAACTAAAGATAGATCCAGCAAGTGGGGATACATATCTCTTAACTATTCCAAAGAATATTAATCAAGGATATGGATAGGAGTTTGCCAAAACTAGATAAATCATAATGTGGGGCAGTGTCACATATGCTGCAAATTAACTGCTAAATACCCAGGTCTAATTAGAATGGTAAACTGATAAATAGTACTGCAATTGACAAATATTTTATAGATGGATAGGGTATAAAAAGAAGCTTTAGTGTCCGAACCTAAGTCTTGATGATGTGGTACAGACCACTTGTTTGCTTTGTGGGTAGACATGAATGTTTGTACCATACAGACCCTAATCACTCTCCAGAAACTAGGCTTAAATTCCTCTAACATTGAGGAGAATTTAAGTTTTACCTGACATTTATCGTTTCTTTATAACAAGCAACTCTTGTAATGGGCTTAATCATAGCTAATTTTGGTCAGCTAATAATTTTATTGTTGTATGTAAAATTTATTCAAAAGTGTTGTGTGAATCTGTTTGGACATTTGCTAGTTTCTAAACATTTAAAAAATGTTTAAACAGTACAATTTTTAAAGGAACAAGGAAAAAATATTTTTTTATGGTGGAAAGAAAGCCAGAGGTTCTTCATAGTAGCATGATACATTAAAATTTTATAGAAATTTTAACTTCTTTTAGATTACTAGTTTTACCTTTGCTAAAAGTATGCATTTCACATACTCTCCATAAATATTTGTTTAATTTTTGATTTAGTGTACAACAAGGAAAATAAGAATCTAGTTTTTAAACAAAATATATTTAAAATTTTTCTAAAATATTCTAATCGGTTTTTTAAGGAGATCAAGTTATTGCTCAAAGGTTTCTTTCTTTCAATTTTATCTAAACAAATTACAAATTGTTGGAAACTTTACATGTTTAAAATGAATAAGTAGTTCCAAGCAAATCTATCATAAGAGAAAAAATATTAATTCAAATTACTAAAAGTTAATGATATATGGAGATTAATGATATATGGAACTATCTAGGTATACAATGTGCCTGAAGATCTGCTATTTGAAAACTAGAAATACAAAGATGCCAAACTCTAGCCTTGGCTTGAACTTAAAAATCAGCTTGGTGACATTGATTTTAATGCCTTGTTTTCATCTTTTATGTAACATGTTCTAAGGCCATTTTTAAAAAATACATAGATTACCCTATATGAAACTTTTTCCATGTCTCATTTTTCTATTTCTGACTTGGAAGACTAGATTATTGATGCCTTAAAGTCAGAAAGGAATACTCTTGGAATAATTTCAAGATATAGTTACTTATTGAAGATAATTTAAATGTAGGCAGTGGCTGACATGTTCTCAGAATTAAAGTGCTCCTTAAAAACTAATCCCCATTTAGGGGCATTTTCAAATACAGAACTGATTAAATAATCAAACTCTACTCCAGTTTCAGTGCAAAATGTTAGCCATTCTGCCACTCATTCTTTCTTTTATTACACCTCATTATTGTCTCTTTAGATTCTTTCTTTCTGTTCCGAATGATTTCCTGCCTTATGGCCATCTAAGGAACACAGTGGAAGGGTAAAGAATTAATTAAAGTTCTAATGGTGCAATTAGTAGTAAGTGTGAACTGTTAAAGCATTTCCTCAGATGTTTTATAGCTTGTGAGACATCATCCTCACCTCGGCCATTGAATACTGACCACCTGTTATCTATTACAATAACATTACACAAGCCAACTGACAGAAAGCAATCTGGTCTCCAGCGATTGGACCACTGAAGCAATTGACAGGCAGTTTCCACAAAGGTAAACTGTCAAAGCTAAATGAAATGGTAAATAGAAACTCAGGCAGGTGTTTAATGGAGAAATACTATTAAAATAATCCAGAAGTTGTAAAATGGATGCATTGTTTTTGCATATTTTTATGGTATGCACTTTGTTTAAGTGCATTAAGACAGTGTCTTTAAAATCTATATTAAATGTCACAAATTTGCCATAGCCTGCATGAGCTTGTAACTTGAGTCAAGAAGCATATTGTATTTGGTACAGAACATTTGCCATGAAAAAAATTTGTGTGTGCTAAACCTGTCTTAGGTTACAAGTGGTCGGTGATGCTTTACACTAAATAGATGTACTCTTAAACCTGATAAATAAGATTAAATAGAAAATAAGTTAATTTAGAAAGAAAAGCAGGAATTAAGATTTCATTTAATTAAGGTTATTTGTTACTATATTGTCCTAACTGATTTCTTCTGGGAACTGAATAACACTGAATTTCTAATATGATTTCTTCAATTATTGATTTGTTGCTTGTCTGTTCTCTAGGAAAGTCAGATGAAGATCAGCATGACAGTATTTATAGGTTGCATCTCATCTGTGGGATGTAATCTATCTTCGTTAAGTTCAGTAAAAGTGATAGATGGCGTTTGGCAGTGTAATGATGTGATCACTCTACCAGTGCCTCTTTAAATCATAAGCTGTTGCTTTCTGTTGTGTAGATATTTAATCAGTTATACACCCCATTACTGATTTAATTCAGAATGTCAGTGGCAGGTGAATAATGTGAGTGTTTGTATATTAATATCATATTGTATTAATGCTCCCTTCATTTAAGAGTGCTATTCATTTGAAAATCATAAACTGTTTCTTCATGGGTAGAATAAATTTAATCGAGATGGTAGGCATCTAACACCTTCAGTGATTTAATTCAGTATGTCAGTGAAAAAGTGCATTTCTTTATGTGTCTGCCTGGGTGCCTCCTGGACTCTGGATAGTGTGACATTATCAGTTTTTTGGGTTTTAATTTTTGTTTTTTTTTTTTTGGTAATTGAAAAACTGTTAATTCATATCTTATATATGTGTACTTTATTTTTAAAATTAGAAGGATGATTGGAAATTTGAGAAAAAAATGACAAATTAACAAGTTTAAGTATAAGAAACAGAAAACCCAGCAGCTGTTCAAAGCAGGCATACTATTAACACTGGCATTTATAAACAGTCTTATTTTTTCTGTCTAAAGTTTTTGTTACATTTAGATTATAAACTGATTTTCATGTATGATGTAAAAAATAGTTCACATTATTAAAACCTCATTTTAGGGAACAAAGAGATTGAATAATTAATTGTTTATATTTCACATTTTAGCCCTCAAGTATATTATCAATACTTTAGTATATAGAAGTATTTTTAATTTTAAAAATTCTTTTCTTTTCAAAAACTATGTGTTGTCACTGTCTTTGAAGAACTTCATATGAATTTATCAAATATCACATTGATTCCAACACTTAGACATTTAGAATATTCATCCATAGAAAATCTTTTAAAAAATATTTTTAGTTGTAGTTGGACAGAATATCTTATTTATTTATTTACTTATTTATGTATCTATCTATTTATTTATATGTGATGCTTAGATTCGAACCCAGTGCCTAACATGTGAGCCAAGACCTCAGCCCCCATCCATAGAAAATCTTGAACATATTTTCCAATAAAATTTAAAGACTACATAAGTACAGTTGTACCTTCTAGTTTGTGGGAAAGATTCCTTAAATAATGAATAGTATGGAGCCTTTTATATACACTGTGTTTTTTCCTATACAAAAATAGCTATAATAAAGATTAATTCATAAATTAAACACAGTAAGTGAAAAATAATCATAATTATTAAAAAGAAATTTATAACAATAAACTGTCAGAAAATTGTGCACTTGAGAAAAGTCAAGACAAATAATATTTTTGGACTGTAGTTGATACTAGGTAACTAAACCCAAGAAAAATAAATCACAGAAAAGAGCGGAATACTGTAATTAAGGGAATTTTTAAAAAGTGTAATTAGAATAATGTATACTTTCTCTCAACATCACTTTGTTCTTGACATTTATCAAAGGGGAAAATTGTAATACTTCCTAAAAGAGATGTACAGTCCTTCTGAAAGCTTTCTCCAGGAAGTATGCAGCATGTAGAACAATTTTCAGCAGCAGGAGTTGGGCATCCATGACACTGACTGATGGACTAAACAAACCCCAACTTAATCTCATTGGACTTCATAGTCTTCATTCCATGTTCGTTTCTCTTAACCAACTCGATAAATGTCATTTTTAATGTCATCCCATTCAGATTGGCTTAGGATGGACAAACAGCCTTGCACTGTTAATGTGACAGCCTACTGTAGTGGCTTTATTAAGTAAGATTCATCATCTTCCCAGAGGACTAGATTACTATTTTGAATAAATTGTTGACTTTTAAACTTTAAAGTGAACATGATTTACAGTGATGACTGTTTGATTTCAAAAGTCAAAGCAGGAGAAATGGAAAATGACCAAGAGGGAAAATAGAAGAAATATGTATTCTTCTGATTGCCCTATACTATGATAGATTTTAAACTTATAGAGAAAAAAATACAGTATTTAAAAAGGCCTATGTTGAAGACATACAGTGATATTTAATTAATACATTAATCTATCATATTTTTTGTTTGACACTTTTTGTCATAAGTAACTTTTGTACTTTGATTTACTTCATTTTTATTTTCTTCTTTCATTTATTTCATATATTAAGTATTTTATTTTCTCTGTGAAGTTTCTGTGATCTTTAAAGTGATAGAAAGTGGAATGTTATTATGTTTTCCTTATAATGTATGGCAAGTCTGCATTACCATTATAATGGCAACATTTACTTACATAATACTTCTTTCCAGCAAACCATAAACTTTACATATAAATGATAGCATTTATCTTCCTAGCATACCAAGTGAAGTTGAGGATTTTCTGGTTATTAACTCATTTTATAAATAAGAAACAAGGTGATGTGGGGACCTTTTTCTCTTCAACCAGTGACTCTGATTATATAAAAAATGAGTTTTAATCTCTGCCCAAGGCCTTTACAGCTTAAGGTTTACCTAGTTTTCAGTTTAACAGATTTCAGCTCTTCTATTCCATCATACCACTTTGCCATTTCTGTGATTAATTTAGTTTCTTCAAAAAAAAAAAAAAAAAAAAACCATTTACATGTGTATGTGTGTCTATGTTATCAGACTCTAAGTATATACTAGCAGATTCTAAATAACTATCAATAAATGATTGCCACTCACAATAAAAAAAAAATGCACTGCAATTGTAAAATATTTACCTGAGAAGTAATTTGGAGGACTTGCAGGACACAAGGTCACATATTTGCATCTAGCCTTTAATACCAATTCCTTCCAGAATAGCTACTGTCTTTGAATAGACCTTTCAAAACCAGAAAATGATTATTTCTCCCTGCATATAATTAATAATACTACATTTTTATTTAAGATCTTTAACCCCTACCCTGTTGCCAGTTCTCACATAAAAATACATGACTGACATTTCAGCCCTGCTTCAGGTAATATTTTCTGCTACCTTCGAAGCTCTCTATCTTGCCCATCACTCTTGACCTCAAGATCATCAACAAAAAAGAAACTTTTACAAGTTTATTTGAAAATAAACTGCTTTGGGAAGCATCAGGGTTTGCCATACATGTTCCATATATGTAGCATTTTATATGTATGAAAAACAATCTGGTTTAAAAAAAAGCTTTTTTTTTTTTTTTTTTTTTTTTTGTCTTGTGTCATCTCCTTTCTTTAGATGATGTGGTATTTGTAAACCTTTTCTTGTCATTACTTTCTTTGGAATTTTTTTTTCTTTTTTTCCTGTCTTCATTTATTTGTTTTGTTTTAGGTCATTTTTTTCTTTCTTTAATTCATTTTTCTCCTCTAATACATGCACCCATGCAATAAACTTTTGAAAATGTCTAAGTCTTTTCACACCTTTTTTTTCTACTTGATATATTATTACTGAATTGTAAGTATTGAGGAAGTTAGTCAATGAATGTTTAAAATTAAGTGTATACTTTTCTTTCAGCTTTTTTTTGTTTTGTTTTGTTTTGTTGTTGTTGTTGTTGTTTTGGTACCTGGAATTGAACCCAGAAGCTTTAATCACTGAGCCATATCCCCAACCCTTTTCATGTTTTTTTTTTGTTTTTTTTTTTTTTTTAGAAATGGGGTCTCCCTGACTTGCTTACAGCCTTGCTAAATTGCTGAGACTGGCTTTGAATTTGCAGTTCTCCTGCTTCAGCCTGTGAGCCTCTGGTATTAGAAGCATGTACCACCATGCCTGGCCAGGTGTATAATTTGAAAGGAAAATTGAAATAAATAAGAAATATATTTCTTAAACCCCAGAGTTTTAAAAAAGCGTAAAAGGCAACAACTAGAATTTAGTTGACAGAATTTCCTAAGTCTATAGCATGTTTTTCTTCTACTCTGAATACCTATTTGTTTATTTCTCATGGATGAATAATAAAAAGTGTGTCCTCAGGAATTTTAAGGTCCTCTCACTTAAGTAAGATTATAGGGGAACAGATGGTTGTTAAAGGAAATAATAAACACAAATCTGAGGCACATAAATTTCTCAAAGGAGAAGTGACTCTGTAAATTTTTATGAGAAATAATTGCATATATTTTCTTTAAAACATGAAGGCTAATTAAAATAATTTTATTGAATGGAGAGCCTGTTACAATTTTTAAACCATTTGATAAGGCAGCATACTACAGATGAATTTAAACATAAAGACTTATCTGGTATTATATTTTTCCATGTATCACTTGTGGTAACGACAGAATTGGTGTCAGTAAAGAAAAAAGATAAGAAAGCTCCAAACATCAAAATCTTCTCCTGCCTCTGTTGCTATGAAAAATAACATCTATGAGAAAGAAATATTGAACTGACTGCATCACGTTGACATACTGATTTTTATTTCCATAATAAATCTATTTTATAACAAGTTATTTGTTAAATTTCCCATTTCTAACATAACAAAACTCTTCCCTAAGTTTCCATCTTGCTATTATCTTTTACATGAAATGCAGTTAGAGACTTCTGTGATATTTTTCATGGTAACATATAGTTTAAGATGTTCATTCTGCCTTTGTGCTCTAGGGGCTTGAGAAAAGAGGCCAAATTCATATAGTTAGACCAAAACAAATTAGCAGAGTGATAATCAAGCCAAAATTTGAAGACTTATCTTAAATAATGTAAGCCCTTAAAATAGTACTGAGCACAAGATAAATGCTCAATAAATACCAATTACTATTAAATGTATGTTTTGTGCATTCTGGTTTCCCATGTTGTTTACCTATGAGATAGATCAGAATTGTCATTTTCATAACCCCAATTCACACCAGTAAGGTAGTTGGTAGTATTGCCATTTTTGTTCACTTTTACAGAGCAATTTAATAGGAAAATGGCATTCAAAATTTGTAATCACTTAACAATAAATGCAAACAAATATGACATAGTATGATATAAACTAATAGTATAAATAAGGAATAAAATTATTGACTTGATCTCATAAATTACTAAGTATAAATTTTTGGTTTCTAAAAGTTTAATGTACTTTGTTAAAATAATTTCTAAATACTAGTAAGTTCATATAAGCATTTAGAAACTATGTTAAGCAACAATATACACCTGAGAAGTTTTTAGGTGCTGGTTATATATCTCAGTGCTATTTATCTAGAACATGTGAGTCATAGTTATGATCCCCAGCACTACAAAAAAAAGGAAAAAAAAAAAAGGAAGGAGAAAACAATAATAATATTTAAGGAAGAAGTATTGTCTGGATAGGTATTGTGGATAGAACAGATTATTTAAATTGACAATGTTGAAGCATAAAATTTCTTCATGATAGTATTTAAAATCAGATATAAAGTTATTATCTTAATATATTCTTAAGTAACTCTATCCCAATTCATCATTTTATATTATCTTTCTTCAAAATAATTTGTTTTAAGTAGACTAGTTTATCACAATAGCAAAGCATAATACTGACTTTTGGAATGTAATGGGGAAAATAGCACCAAGGATATTTTACCATTAATATTTCTACCATTTTAATCAAGACCTTATTTTTTTTCACTAAATTTCTTAGTAAAAAAGAAGCTTAAAGTTTAGCTATTCATCCCCAGAACCCTGGTGAATTGCTCTACATTTAAATTTCAAATTATTTTTGAGCATTTCGTCTGATAACTATCACAACCAGTCTCTAGAAGTTAAAAAGAAGAAGACAGAACTTATTTTTTTTATAAATTCTGAGATGAAAAAAACAGAAAGTCTATATTGCACAAATAAGTATATGATCTTTATGTAGTTTGCAAAATAATTCAGGAATTACACATAAAGGTAATTGTGATGCAGTTTAAAAACATGAAAATAGAAGTTTGGGCTAAATGTTCTTTTACAGAGACAAATGTGAGGGAGGAGAGAAGAGCCTGGAATTGGGAAGCTTCTTAGAGAGATTTTTCTCTGAGGGTATTTCTTCAAGGTAAAGGAAACATCAGTAACAGGGGGAGTAGAAAGCCATTGTGATGTTTTATTTTAATCTAGCTTAGAGAACTGTTCCATGCAAACAATGTAGTTGTGGCATCATTTTTTCTTCTTCCTTTTTCAATTCATCTAAACACAATAAGAAGAGAATATGTTCTAAATCTTTAATCAGCAACCCAGACATGTCGGCTTTCCATGCATCATATTGAAGCTCTTTCCCTAGGTCTTCCTTGAGGTCAAATTCCCAGAAAGTTTCCAGTCAAAATGCCTAAATAAGGCTGAGTGCTATGTGGGAGATTTCATAGAACTTTGCTATAAGATTTCATTGAACTTTACACACAAATTCCTATTTATATTCAATGTTTCCCTCCCTTTCTCTTTCTATCCTACTTAAAACTTTCTCTTAATTTTTGTCATATAGCATTGAAAAATCTTCCTTCCTTTCTTGAGCAATTCAGCTTTCATGCTCTGGGCTTATTCTTAACAAAGAAAAACAAAACAAAACAAAATTTTGGCATTTGTGCATATATTCTCCCCAATCTTTAGGAAATCTCTTCAACTCTTGCTTTAAGTAGCTTAGCTAGTTATTAATTATAATAGAAAATTTCATTCGAGGGATGATTAATATTACCAGGACAAGGAAATTTACTTCATAATGCTAATAAATAATCTTAAATCTTCTTAAATTTTGTTCTGTAAATGAAATTAGAAGAATACAGATTTAGAGATAAAAGTTTGACTCTCAGGGATAAACAGAGCTAGACACCAAAGTGAGAAAGACTGATTTTGATCACTAATATACTATCATAGCAAATAGGGTCCAGCCTGAAATGCACTTAGCTTTGATTTGTACAGAGGTGACTAAGCAATTTAAGGAAAGCAAAATGGAATAGGGGCTGGAGTGGGAGATCAGTCAAGTCAAGGAAATGAAGAACCACAAAGTTTGTTCAGTATAAATTTGATTAACCCAGATGACAATGATCAAACTTGGGATTCTAGCCTCTGCAGAGAGACTGGGAGATAGAGATCTTATCCTCCGTGAAGAATACCTTTCAAAAGAATGGCTTCCAGGTCCTTGAGAAAGATGCCTGTGAGTCATAAGATATACATATACATCTCATAGAAACAGAGAAATATTCACAATTGTTTGCCTTTTTTAAGAAATAATATAAGAAATGATGGTTAGGTATTGTCTAGAACAAACAGTAAACTGTTTTGTCATCCTTAAGCTTCTCAAGAAGACACATTAAAGGAGACCAGGGTCACCTAGGCATACAACCTTTGGTGGTTAGAAACTATGTCAGTGTTTAAGTATTTTAATGCAGGCAGAGGAGGTTGGACAAACTCATTTATGCATAATGTCTATAGTTTTTATAGGCAAAGGTTGAGGCTGAGACAATAGGAAGTATCAGAGGAATTTGATTAAAGTTAAAGCTTTTGTCAGGGTTATCACAAAGGTGTTCATAGTTTAAATCATGAATCTTTTTATATTAACTAAAAACCTTGCAGAGCATTCATAATAGGAAAGAAGAGGAGGGGATGTTAATAATGAAAACGAAGAATATGAATGATCACAGTACTTAAGCAAGCAGAGAAATATAGGAATAAAAAAGAATGAAACCCTATGGGAATTGTAAATAAATCATTAAAATATGGTTGAAATCTATCGGGAAGAAAACAATGTCCAGAAAAAGTTGTACTAGATGAATTTAATTCATGATTCTACATCTTCATTCAATAATCTTGTACTTCTAAAGAGAAGCTAAAAAGTTAATTGAGAAATGATACACATCAGAAGAAGCAGGGGAAGTCTAAAATGGTTTGAGAATAGAGGCCAGTAGTAAAGAGGGAATGCCTTAAAATAGTTGACTGTGTCCATTTTGGTAGACCAAATGTCAAAATCTAATGATAATTAATTGCATTAGGAAGGACAGATCCAGTACTCAAATACTGAGGTGCAAATAAGATTAAGTTCATTAATAATTAAAATGCTAACACAGAAGAAATAAGAGATGGAAGAAGATGCAAACCAGCTTTAAGGCAAGAGGAAAACTTGCTGATGTGTGACTCTTTTTGAGTAAAGAAATTCATAAAAATGGGAAATACTGGGGATAAACACAAGGTCTGATAAATGACTTCTACATTATTAAGAATGATGTGACAGTGGAGTGAATCTAAAATAATGTTCCTATGGTCATATATGAATATACCACAATGAATCTCACCATGATGTACATCTAAAAGCAATTAATTAAAAAAAAAAAAAAAAAAAAAAAAAAACTATGGGTAAATGGCAGAAAGATTAGGAAAGGAAAGGGAAGAGGGGATGAAGTAAGAGGAAAGAGAGGTACTTGGGACTGAATTAGAACAAGATATATCCCATGCTTTTATAATTATGTCAAAATGGATTTATTGTCATATATAACTAAAAAAGAATTTTTAAAATATATCTTTTTAAGAAAGAATAATGGGATTTGAGAGAAAGAAGAAAATAGATCTTAAAAATTTTTGCAGAAATGAAGGTAGAAATTAATGCTGAGAAAAATAGAAATAAAAAATGGATTTAAAAAGCTCAAATGATTAGCATTTGAGAGTAGGTAGAAAATTGAACATATATTAATTACAGTGCCCACAAGTTGGAAAAGCAATATAAACTTGTTCAAAAGAGCAAAACATTCTTTTTTTTAAATTTGTTCTAACTAGTTATACATGATACTAGAATACATTTTGACACATCCTGCATAAATGGAGTATAATTTCTCATTGTTCTGGCTTTACATGATGTACAATTATATTGGTTGTGTAATCATATATGAACATAGGATAATAATGTCCAATTCATTCTACTATCATTCCTACGATCATACCCCTCCCATCTCTTCACTCCCATTGGCCTAATCCAAAGTACCTCTATTCATCCCCACCCCTCACTGCCCTTTTTAACTACTATCTGCAGATCAGAGAAAGCATTCAGCCTTTGCTTCTTTGGGACTGGCTTATTTTATTTAGCATGATGCCACAGTCTGGCTGGGCACAAATCACGAGACACTGAAGCAGGAACAAACTTTATTTCTGAACTCCACCAGCACACTCCACACACGCTCCCGGGAAAAATGCCAAATGCCACACCACGTGGCTCCTCCCGGGACACACTACTCCAACAGGAAATCCCTCCTCCGGAATTCTCTCCTACCCTACTTCCCCAACCAATGGGAACTCTCCGTGAGAGCTCCAAAGTAGCAGGCCGAGGCAGACAGCAGAGGTCTAATCTCCAATTGAATGCACATCTTAATATAATCATTATCATCTCAATGGCTTGCTGGCGTCACCTTTCAACCAAAAATGTCATGTGTCATTCCTACTTAGCTCTGGCTCTCAGCAGCATGATATTTTCCAAGTACATCCATTTACAAGCAAGTACCATAATTTCATTCTTCTTAAAGACTGAGTATTATACCATTGTGTGTATGCACATTTTCTTTATCCATTCATCTGTTGAAGGGCATCTACATTGCTTTCTAAGTTTAGCTATTATGAATTGAGCTGCTATAAATATTGCTGTGGCTCATCACTGTAGTATGCTGATTTTAAATCCTTTGTGCATAAACTGAGGAGTGGGATAACTGGGTTGAATGGTGGCTCCTTTCCAAGTTTTATGAGTATCTCTATACTGCTTTCCAGGGTGGTTGTACCAATTTGCAGTCCCACCTGCAATGTATTTATTTGCCTTTTCCCCTACATACTAAAGGTGTTGCTTGCACCTCAGATAGAGCATTAATCTTTAGGATATATAAAGAACTCAAAAACATTAATACCAAAAAAGTAATAATAATAATAATAACCCAGTCAGTAAATGAGTTAAGAAATTGAATAGACACTTCACAGAAGAACAAATACAATCAATGAACAAATATATGAAAAAATGTTCATCATCTCTAGCAATTATAGAAATGCAAATCAAAACTGCACTGAGATTTCATCTCACTACAGTCAGAATGGCAATCATCAAGAATACAAGTAAAAATTCTTATACTTCTTAAAATCTGCACAATATAATTTGGTAATTGATTAATAACACATAAATGGGGAAAATATGAAGTTCTAGTATAGCCTGGGGTCCTCCATTTTGTATATTTCCTTTCATAGGGCTACACACCCACACAATAAGTAATTCTTTATAATTGCTTGTGATTAGTATATTTTCAGTGAATTTAGCTATTTTATTGTTTAAACATTAGTAAGGTATTTACATTTATGTACATTCCACTCCTTTAAAATATTTTTAAGTCAATTTCATTTATTTAAACCACATTTCAATAAAGAATATTTTACAAAGAAAACTCTTCATTTTTCTTTTTAGTTTTCTACTGGTAGGTCAAAATTTTTGTTTTTAGATCAAGGCATTTTAATATTGTGTGGATACATATAGTATTTTATGCAATGTTTATTATATGTATATAGCAAACATAAAATTCTGATTATATCACATGGTTTTCAAAAGATGAGAGAGTAAGCAGTCTTCCCATTGTTCAAATAATATTCTTAGCACTTTTTCAGATTGTGCTAAATGTTAAAGCACAGTACTTGTTTCCTAGAGATTAAATGTTTCTATCTATTTCTTATGTCTTTTTATTTTTCCATTACTGATTTCAGTTTCCCTTTGCAAACGTGACCATAGAGAATCAAGTGTTTTCCTATCTCCATTATCTGAAATAGACTTTTTCTATTTTTCTGCTTCATTAACGTCCATCTCTTTTAGAAAGTCACTGCTGTTTGTCTTTAAATCCTTCTCTATGTCTCTTCATCCTTGTCTCTTTCATATTATTTTATGAAATCTTGATATTTTCTATCATTTTAATTTTCCTACAGGCTTACCACTTCTCCATATAAAAGAACATCCAACATTTACAATATCATCATACAGAAACACTGAAACTCAAAAGCATATTAAGTAGTTCAGTTGTCTGAGCTTATTCTGAAAAATGAGGAAAAAAAACCCTGAAACCCAGTTTCCCATAATAAAAACAGAATTATAATTACAAATATAGATTGTAGCTTCTTAAAGTTCAGAAACACACACACACAATTGCTATTATCTCTAATATTCTACTTGTAGAAAATGGGGACCATACTTTATCAAACAGAGCATTAGCATTGTTAAGCATAATTGGCTGTAGGCTTATGTAGAGAATGCAACAGTAACAATGCTGACATACTGAGCCCTTATTTTGTGCTAGGCACTACTCTAAATACATCACATAGGTTAACTCATAATCATTACACATGTCTTATGAATTTGGTACTATTTCCATGTCCATACTACAGACAAAGAAACAAAAATACAAGAAGTCTAAATGATGTCCATTGTCACAAAGTTAAAAAAAGAGAAGTGCCATATTCATAGATAGCTATTATATGATTCTGGAGTTTGTGTTTATTACCCTGAATGCCTTTCCAATATGCAAGGTCTTGGGCATATAAAAAAATAAAGCATAAATACACAGATACCACCTTCCAGGCATGAGAAATTCATATCAGTTTATCACAAAAATAATTTCTGTTGTTTGCTCTAGGCCTGGGATTTTGTTCAGTGAGAGAAAACAACTGAAAACTTGTTCCATGAACTCAATGTAGTAGGATGATACTAACAAAATCAACACACACACACACAAAAAATTATGTTATATTATGAGGAAGATAAAGAAGGGACAGAGAAAAATAATTTGGTGAGAAACATGGGCAATAATTTTGTATTCAAGAAATATCAGACCTAGGGAAAAAAATGGAAGAGAAAACTCCATGTATCACCTGTCAATGTAAGTCTCTAAAAGTCTAAAAAGAAGATGTAAGTCCCTAAAAGACCTGTGTGGCCAGAGCCTCATGAAAGAAGCAAGGAGAGTGCCCTGAGATGAGAATGGAGAGGCAAGGAGGAGCTAACAAAAATTTCATTCTAAGTGTGATGGACTAGTATTGAGGGATTTTAAGCAGGGCAGAGATGGGACACATGCTTTATGATCACCTGGATTTACTCAAGGAGAATTAACTGATTCTACAAGAATGATGCTTGGGAGGATAGCCTGGAACAGAAGTTCAGGCAAATGCTGATGACAGTGATAATAGTGGAATTGGAGAACAAAATGGAAATGCTTAAAATGTGCCTTGGGGATAAAACTAAAAGCATTTAATTATGGATTATGTGCAAAAAGTAAGAACATGAAAATATTCATTGTGATTGCTGGGTTTCTAGTTTGAATGAGTGAATGTTATTTACTTAAGTAATTAAGTTTGGGGTGAAAATCTTTTTGAATATTTCTATTGAGATATCATTCAGATGACAAAAGATATAATAATTGGTGGGTAGATATAAACATATAATCATGATTACACATATGGTCTAGAAATAAAAGCATGTAGATAATATTTAATGAAATGGTTAGAAGAGCTAATATACAAGAGAGGATGGAAAAGGATTACCATAAATCAAACCTTCAATTATACCTACATAGAGAGATTTGGTGAAGGGGTTACTAGCAAATATACTGTGAAGGAAACAATGATGATATATAAGAAAACCAGAAGGAGGAATGACAAAAAACAAACATAAGACAACCCTTGATGAGTGTGATGACACAGGCCTGTAACCCTGGAGACTCAGTGGGCTAAGACAAGTTCAAGGCCTGTCTGGGCAACTTAGCTAGCAAGTCTGGGTTTCAAAATAAAAACAAACAACCAAAAATGTTAGGGATGCAGCTCATTTGTAGAGCATCCCTGGGCTCAATCCCCACTACCACAGTGTTGGGGGATAACTTTTGAAAGAATTTTAGAAAGAATGAGAACCCTCAATGGCTATGAAGTAAAATAGAGAAAATGTTCACTGAATGTAGCAATGACGAAATTGCCAAATTGTTATTGCTAAGTGCTGATTATTATTACTATATTTCTAGGGAAGAATAACTTCAGTGTAGTTACTGAGGAAAGTGTCAGGCATTAATGTACTGAAGTTGAACATGAAATAAAAGAATACATAACAACTCATTTGAGAAGTTCAACAATGAAAGAAGCAAAATTGGAAGAGTAGTTGAAAGGGGTTCTAAATTCAAAAGAGCTATAATTCTGTGTACTATGAAGATGCTGCAGAAAAATGAGGGACCTTTATGATGTAGGGGAAGAGCAGAGGAAACAAAAGGAGCAAGGTCCTTGAGAAGAATAGAGAGAACAACATAATTCAGAGCACAGGTAATGGGTTTGTCTGTTAGGGGGATACACACTTCCCTTAAAATGAGGGGATTGCAGGATGCAATAGAGATACATTTATAAGGCTGGTGGAAAGCTAAGGGGTATATTTTAGATGATGATTTTAATACAAATGGAAAGTGTTCTAGAAACCTTGAAAATAACTTAGTTGATTTCATAATTTTATTTTTAAATGTAACTTTGTGATCCTGTCAAAAATATCTATGTAGTATATTAGTGATAGGAAAAAACATAAGTAAAACTTATGAGAGAGTTATTAGAAAACTGACCCCTTAGTTTTATCTGCTTGGTAAGGTGAATGAATTTATACTCTCTTAAAATGTTAACTTTTTTCTAACATTCTGCAATTATAATGCTTGAACATTTGAATTCTTTCCATTTCTGAAAGATTAATTTCTTAACTGTTAATCTCATTAGTTTCTTCCCAGATTCCTGATAACAAAAACTCTAAAATCTAAAAGCAAATGACTATACAAAATCCTATTATTCTCTGAAGCGTTTCACATTCATATTAATACTGAAAACCCCTCAGAAAGCCATATTTCTTTATATCTTTACTTAGTTTTTCTTTAAATCCAGCAAATGACTACTTCAGCTTGTCACAGGAGAATGAGCTCCTATACTTGAAGTGCTTTTGAAAGGAAAAGGGATTTGGAATCCAAAGATTAAGATGGTTTACTCTTTTCTTGATGTTCTAAAATCATAAAAAAAAAAAAAATTACAAGTGTTCCTGAATGTATTTTTATAAGTGTTATACTGATTAGGAAAGAATTATTATTCAATTTGTCTTATTTCTGTGCAGCTTAAAGACATACATATTGGATTAAGTTATTTACATATAATAATGTATAAAGGAATAAATTCTATGTCAGCACATAGAAGATTAGCTTGTTCTGAGGCTCTTAGGTTTAAGACCAGTCAAATGACACAATAGCTTCAAAAGGCAGAGAACTGGAAGAGCAGCAAGAGGATATCTGGGATAACATTTGCAGGCTCTACGCTGCTTGACAGTAACCTGATAACAGGAGGAGTGAAGAAGCCGAAGCAGATGATTTTGCTGCATCAGGACAGCATAGAAGAGAGGACACTGATGAAAGTCAGAGAGAAATCAAGGAATAAAGGGTGATTATGTGTTTTAAAAAAATCACCCAGAAAGCAGAATCAGACCACAGACAATGGTTTTTAAACTTGGGGAAAGACTGAAGAAGCAAATATAACCCCCAAATCAGAAGGAAAGTGAAATAGAAAAAAAAAAAAAAAAAAAAAAAAAATATATATATATATATATATATATATGTGACTATTGGTAGTGCTAGGTTAAATGTCTGTAGAGAGAAGGACAGCACTGAAGGAAGGAATAAAGAAGTAATTGAAAATTAACATCTGGATAAATGCTATGCATCAGGTGTAAATGCAACATCCTGGCTGTTATTGATAGCTTTCAATTTAGAGGACGCTTGTCCATTCTGGGACGAAAACCTTAACAGATCAGAATCATAATGGCAATAGAAGCTACATCTGTGCTTTACCCAGTTAACTGTATGTACCTCATTTATTATTTAAAGATCCACAATTGGCAAATATTCAATAGGTACTTTTTCATGAAATGTCTAATTCATTACCAGAGAATAGCTCATATGATGGTTTTAATATTGCATTTCTGTTCAGAACCCACATATTACTGCGCTACTGCTGGATTCCCAAAAGTCTACATATCTATGCCTCCATCAAGATTGTTTTGAAGCTTTTCCTCATCTTTTCTTCTTCTGCATAATAAATGCTCACATTTTATGCCCCACTGAAATAATAGAATACAATAATACATAATAAACCATCAATCATTAATTACTTAACAAGTTATCCTCTAAAGAGTATTATTTACAGAAACCATAAAGCAAAGAACCCCTGGAAACAATCTTAAATCAAGAAAACCCATACTTAATAATGGAAAGTGAGAAACTTGAAGTGACACTTGGGTCTTAATTTGGATAAGAAGGCCTTCTCAGATCGTACTGTGGGATTATCATATATTCTAGCTGCTTATCAGTGAATCTCTATTGAGATTATTTTGTATTATGTAAATTGATTTAGGAAAATTATGGATCTTATCCTGGTACCTAGAGATGGGCAGAGTCATCTCTTTCTCAAGAATGTTCTGGTTCATGACTTTTCCCTGAAGATTTGCCTCACTTTCTCATGAAGAAAGCAAGGGTAGACTCCAAGTTTCTTTCTTATTATAAATCTCAAACTGTGGCTCAGGATGTCCAGCCTTTCTAAGGCATACTTGATGATTTTAGGCACCTTGATGTATATGTTTTTCTGGACATTAGCTTAATTTCAGTAAAGTAAGTGTTTATCTCCATTTGTTCCAGGTAGACTGACAACCATAATCATGTATATATTCAGTCTTTTCTTCACTTGTATTTCTTCGTTTTTAGTAATGGGGACAGGAGATAGAGACATGTCTAAATTTGTATAATTTTCAGCTGAGTCTGAAGTCTTAGCTAATTTTTAGAATTTAAATGTTTTTAAACATGAAAAGAAACAAACAAAACACTACATAAGAAAAAAAAAAGAAAAGAAAAAAATCATTGGAACTTAAAAGCTTCAAGCTGTTTCAAGCTGCTTCAGTACTTTTTTAGGGCAATATATTTCTTCTTTTCTGGGAAAACCAAATAAATAGGACTGTTCTGTTACACAATAGAAAACAAAGACTCTCCCTGACATGGAAATATTTGAGATGCTCTGGTTTAAGGGAATTAAAACTGCTTGGGGATGATAATAAAAGTTGTCTTTGTTGAAGATAGAGTTACATCCCTGCAAACAAGTTTGCTCTTGGATTAAAAAAAATAGTAAATAGGGTAATAGGAACAAAAGGGAAGGAAGGACAGAATTGTTCCCCACTCAAACCCTTTGTGTGAGTTGGATCTCCTCTTCTGAGAGGGGTGGGATCCTAAAGTTAGTGGATCCATATTTATGTGCTTGAATGCAGTGCTTTGACCTCAAAATTAGCCAGATTCACATGTTCAAGAATGGCACAGTTTTATAGAAACTTTTTTTGGGGGTATTTTCTTTGCATTATATAGCTAATGGGTTATTTTTGTAAATGCTAGAACTAGATTTTGAGTTATTTCTTTATGGTTTCCTGCCATCTTAGTGAACTCATTAGTTCCCCCACCCCAGGTTGCAGTTGCACCCAGGGATGTTCTACTGTGGACCTACATCCCCCATCCCTTTTATATTTTCATTTTGACATAGGGTCTTGCTAATTTTCCAGGCTGACAATGAATTTGCAATACTCCTACCTTAGCCTCCAGAGTTGCTGGAATTATAGGCATGTATCTTTGCATCTAGAACTGAATTAAGTTATTCAATGGTTACTCTGTGTTTTTCAGTTGATCTTTCACCAAAAAAAAAAAAAAAAAGTCAATTTCTATTTATAGTAGAATTTCTCCTTGCTAAAAAGTTTAGGCTTTAATGTAGATTTTATTTAGTTAGTTTTTATTGAATTACATTGGTTAACAAAAATATGTTAAGCTTTTTAACAGTTAAATGATTTAAAAAGAAGTTGCAGGCAAAGTGCAGAGGTACAAAGATATTGCTGTGGTTTAGTAGTGATCAGGATTGACTTTTCAAATATTTGACAGTCAGTACTGGGCCATCCCAAATCAGAATGGACTGCGTTATATCAGTCCTACTATTTTTTGATATGCTGATGAACTTAAATAATCTAAGGAAATAAGTGAAGACCTCTATCTGAAACATATTTTAAATAATCAATTTATTATATTTCTTAATTTGTTTGTTGATGTGAGTAAAAAAAATTTGACTCAGCCTTCAAACCAAAGTAGTAGTAGTCTAAGTCATAGTAAATAGTCCTCATCAAAATCCAACAGAGTCCATTGAGTTGAAAAGTAGGATAAAGGAAAATAACCCAATTAGTCATTTGTAAAGCACCTGAATAAGTTTGACTCAAAAGAAAGTGCTAAGTATGTAGATTTTCAATGGTATCCTTACTGGCTGACAATCAGATCCACAAATCTTAAAATAATTTTGTATAATATTATCATACACTCACACACATATGTAAGTATATAGAATGAGAAGTTAGGGAAGTCTCTTTGGGACATTATAAAATTCATGTGGATAAATTCATAATAAAAATACCAGTGTTTATTAAATTAAAAAATTAAATTTGTCCAATTGATTGATGCTTATTCCTGCTTCATTTTATTTATTTTTGCCAAGATAGCTCCAGAACTACTCATATTGAGGTATAATTCACATACATAAGGTTCATAATATGCTTAATATGTTTACAAATTTGTGCAAATATTACCATCTTTACTTTGAGAATATTTTCATTTCCCCTTCTTAAAATACCAAGGAGCAGTTCCTTTATAGAGTAATCTATATTTGTATTTAGTATGAAATCAGGAAATGTGAGTGTTTTAATTTTGTTCTTCTTTTGCAAGATTGTTTTGACTGTTCAATGTCCCTTGTATTTCCATATGTATATTAAGATCAGTTTAATCAGTATCTGGGAAAAAAATAGCTGTGATTTTCATAGGGATTACATTATTTGTGGATCTTTTTGGATTGGATTATTTCTTAATAATATGAAGACTTCCAATCCATAAATATAGGATATCTTTCCATTCATGTAAGTCTTCTTTAATTTCTTAAAGTGGTATTCTGTAGTGTTTTGAGGTATAAATTTGAAATTTTCCCATTCTTTTACAAAATTTATCCCTAAATACTCTATTTTTATATTGTGGATTACTTATCATTTTGTATGCAGAAGAACTTATTATTTGCAATTGGAGATAGTTTTACTTCTTCATTTGCAATTTGAATGCTCTTTCTCTTCCTATCTATCTATATATCTATCTATCTAGTTACACTGGGTAGAATCTTCAATATAACATTGAATAGAAAGGCAAAGGTGGACAGGACAGTCTTGCCTTGTTCTTGGTTTGGGGCAAATGTATTCCTTTTTCAAAACTATATATGATAGGGTTTTAGTTTTCATTTTTCAAGTTAAGGAAGATTACTTCTAATGTACTTGTGCTCTCTGAGAAATGAAGCTCTTTGGGTCACTATTAAACTAGTGGCTGGTTGCTGTCTGCAAAGCTATTTGGATCAAATTCCCCTCTATTGCTGTGGAATACAGGAAGTAGTGGTATAGGATGGTTCTGCATAATTTGCCTAACTAGTATTTTTTTTTAAAGAACTGGCCTCCTTTCTTACTTTTACAAGACTGTATCAGAACCTCACTCATGCTCAAGGATGTAGAAAGTGTAGGGACTTTTTTTTTTTTTTTTTGCTAAGTACTTGGGGTGTGGACATGGTATTTTCACATTTCACATTTCCAATATATTTGAGGTGAAAAGTATGGAGCTGCTGAAATAGCACTGTTATTTTCTTAATTATGCTTATTTTACATCCTTGAGTTCCAAGGATGTTTAACTCTGTATTGATTTACTCTGCTCAGATCTGGCCGACTGGATAGTTATTTTATTTTAACTATATAATTGTCTTCCAGGATCAATACCTCAAAATTCTTTTTCTTGCTGTTCAAATGATTCAGGAACCTCATTTTTTAAACACATACCTGTGGGTGCATGCACACACACATGCAGACACACACACACACACACACACACCTACCACAGTTGTTAAATCATTATAAAATGTAGAAAAATGTTTTATGTTATAACAACTAAAATATTTTTCATGATTTGATAATGTATATATCTTTAATTGTCTTTTCTGTTAGTAACATAATTTTCATAACAAACTATAATTTTTTTTTGGTGGGGGGAATGAACCCAGGAACACTAAGCTACATACCCATTCTTTTTTTTTTCATTTTGGGACAGTCTCACTAAATTGCTGATGCTGGCCTCAAACTTGTGATCCTCCTGCCTCAGTCTCCCAAGTCACTAGGATTATAAGTGTGAGCACCACATACGGTATTAAATATCTTTTTGAGAAAGAAATCCATTTCTAAATTACTATAAAATATAACACCAGATTATGTTTAAATATTCTGTTAGTATGTCATCTGTGACAAAAATAACATCAAAGAGATGGTATCTGGACAATGAGGCAGATGTAACTTAGTAGCCCTGCAATTATGTCAGCCATAAGAAAGCAGCATCTGTTTTATCTCAGTTGTGATACTGAATGGCTTCTTTCTGGCTGGCAGGATAGTGTCCAGGAAGATCTGTCAAGTCACTAGAAGGGAATAGTACAGAATAAGTATGGATTGATTCTTATTTTCTTGGATTTTTCCAGACATGTGTTATTTCTCATTCTCTTTGTGAATGATGAAGACATATAGTACCAAAAACAATGCCAATAGAGTTATTATATTTTATAATGAAATGAAATTGCAAAAATGCAGTTTTATTTAATAGCTGAAAGACTTTTAACCATTATCAACATCCCACCTACTAACCCCCAAAAGGGCATCATGTGAAACACATAAAATCAACCTGACCAATTTATCAATTTTATCATGATTTTATAATTTCTCTTCTATCATCTCTGACCTAGATTTCCATACTAATCACCTCCATCAATTCCTTATAAACTACTCTGTTCACTGTTTGAGAGAAGGGTACTCATGGCAAGTTATTTGTTATACAATCCCCCCACAGTAGGCAAGTTAAGTTTATTGGATCACTTGTTTAGTTCAAACTCTGTATAGATTGAAATTTAGGAAAAAGTCTCCACAACTCATCCCCAAAGACTGGTTATCATGAACATAGGCATTTGGAAGTAGAAGAACCTGGTGTCAAAAAATTGCTTTAACACTATAAAACCTGCCTTAACACTACAACCTTTAGTTGCCTCCTTGGGAAAAGAGGAATAATGAAACAAACTCCACAGACGAGGTTTATACATAAAATAGCATAATGTACGCAGAATAGTTTGTGAAACTCTTAGCAGATAGACAGCACCCACTAACTTGTGGCTATTAATTTTATTGATATTGGATATTCTGTGGTGCATGTACAAAGAAAAACAAGTGACAAAATGTAATCATATGAAGAAAAATCTGGTTTAAAAGCTTTAATTATTGTTTGGCACTCTAACAAGATTCTATTGACCTTCCCAAATTAAATATTTATATACCATAAGTCTGAAAACAATCATTTTATGTACTTTTTTTAAAAAAGAAGAGCTAAATAGTTCTTCTCAGAATTTCCTTTAAGGAAAAATCATAGAAATATCTGTAATAATGTTAATTTTTAACATGTATGCTTAAGGCACACACACACTGTTATTAATTAAATATTAAGAATAATAACTGAAGAAAATAGGTAACATGAAGGAAAATTGTAATCCTTTGATTATACTTAAAGATGTTCTCAAAACATATCAATGAAAATTATAATAGCTACTGTACATTATCCTAGTGATTATAAATAGAGTTTTATGAAATAATTACTCTTGTTTTTCACCCTGCCACTTTTTGTATATGAGGATCTATGTACTGCCATTTATCTTTTTCTGAAAATATATAAAGCATGCTTTTGCTGGCAATTAATTTCATATTGTATTCTTTTTATATCACATTTATAGAAAAGAATCAAATAATTTCCACATTAACTTAGTAAAACATTGCCTACCATCTTTGATAGTTTTAAATATGAAATTGAATTTGCTTTTTTGATACTGTTATTATAATTTCAATGTGTCTGTTTTTCTTGATATCTCCAAATCTATAGTTATTAATAGAAAATCCATAATGATTGTACCTAAATTGTATTGCTGACATATGATTTTTCAAAAGCATTTGTAAGTGTTGCATACTGGATATTTTCTGAAAATTAAGATTAACTTGTTAAAAAGGGAGAAGATCACTGATTTCCTACATTTAACAACAACAACAACAAAAAAAAAAAACATCAATTTGATTGTGGTTTCTTTGATAGGAAGACTAAATTTTTAATGACATGGATTTGCAGAACTGTTCCCATGACAAATTTGTCTGTTCGGAGCTATATTTTGGTCTGTGTAATCAACTCTCAATTGTAGGCATCACAATTGTTATTATTTCTTATTTTGGAGGATTGTAGAGGAATGATTGATTAAATAACAGATATATATAAAACATATTGATTCCCTTTTTCTCGCTGAAATATATGTGGTTTTTGTTTATAAATAAAAATATAAATTTATTCTTTGCCCCCATCAGATGTAGGTTCTGTGGAAGGACTTGCCTATCACAGAGCCTGGGATACACTATACTGGACCAGCTCCACTACCTCATCCATCACTAGGCACACAGTGGACCAAACCCGGCCTGGAGCTTTTGACAGAGAAGCGGTCATCACCATGTCAGAGGATGACCACCCACATGTGCTGGCCTTGGACGAATGCCAAAAGTAAGAAAAAGGTCCTTTTATTCTTGTACTATAATTATAAGTCAGAAGAATGTCAGATCTATGTTAACTTTAAAAAAAGATTAACTTCAAGATTAAATGTTTCCTTTGAAGCTTTCTTCATAATTCATAAAAATTTATTTCTTTAATGAAAGTCTTATAAGTATGAATAATTAAAATATCAGGTGGCCTCTCCAAGAAAGATCCAGTAAAAGCAAATTTAAATGATGAAAAGAAAATAGAAAGATACAATACTATGCTGGAAAATGTAGAGTGAAGAAGATCTTAATGCAGAGCTGATTGGAATTATAAATTTAAAACAAAGCTATTAATATATACACACAAAAGAAGTAAAAGAGGTTTCTTTTTTTCACTTTAATGAAACAAATTTAAGAATAGGACATCTTCAATTGAAACACAAAGAAAACAAACAGTAAAAAGGAAAACAAACTTTGTGAACAGATATGTTATCAACATTAGGTAAACAGTAGTCTATATCTGTTGGCTGATATATGGAGCAGATATTTAAAATAAGATTTGTGAGAAATTTACAACACTAAATGTACCTTACTGAGTGAATAGGATAAAACAAAGTAGAACAAAAAGGGAATTTGGGGGCAGATGTCATAAAGGAAGCAGTTATACAGAAAACTGAAGCACAAAGCACAGGTTAGGCAGAACAACAATACACATTTATGGTATTTTTTTCTCAACAATGTAGCAAGTTTTTTTTTTTTTTTTTAAGTTGTAAATGAACATACCTTTGTTTTATTTATTTTTATGTGGTGCTAAGGATTGAACCCAATAAATATCTCATACATGCTAGGCAAGTGCTCTACCACTGAGCTACAGCCCCAGCCCCTCAAGATTGTTTCTTAAATAGAAAATCCTTTTTTTTTTCAATGAAATAAATAAGCAAAGCTCTGACCAGTCCAGCATTAACTAAGCAGAAATAGAAGAGTCCTTTTAGACATGGTGAAGAGGAATTGAAGAATAAACAGCAATGACATATAACCACTGACCCTGACCTCTTGTCAGAAGAAAGGACTAGATAAATTACTCAGTGTGAAATAATTATGAATCTGGGCTGGAAGTAAAATTAGATTTAATTCACTTAATTGAACACCAACTTATACATAAAACTCTGAAGCTGAGGGGCAAATAGACTCCTCAGGCAGCTTTGATGACTTAGTTCAGATGAACACAGGCCTTGTGATGCTCTGGCAGAGCCATCTCTATTCACAAAACTGTTGGGTCGCCAAGCAACTTATTCTGAGTTAATTACGCTTACCTCAGCGGTTCACCAATAGAATCTCAGGACTCTAATAAATGTCCTTACAGAAAGAATAAAAGAATTGGTTAAAGGACTGTCTGACTCAATTTTGGAATGAACACAGGGAAATCACTCAAAATATTTTATAAATACATAGTTTGAATTGCTAAGTGCTTTATCCTAAAACTATTTATTTATATACACTAAAATTTACACTTTTATCTTGCATGTAGTACAATGTATATTAGAATTACTAAACATGCTAAAATATTTTAACTGGAATATTATTTGAAATTAAAGTTTAAGGATAGAGAAGACATTTTTATCGTCATGTATATCAATGAGACTTTCAGAGGCTTATTATATGTTATTTAGCAGAAAATTTTAAATAAAATTCTAAATTCTGATTGAAAGATAGACACCTTGAGTTCAAAACTTTGCTTAGATCCTAGTTATTTGTACAAAATTTAAATACATAAGCTCTTTGGATCTCTGTGCATTCTCATTTGAGAATTGAAGAGGTGAAGTGATAAGAAAATTAATGCCTCCAAAATTCTCTAATTCTAAAGCTAACAATTTAAGAAAACAACACAGATTGTCAGTTTAATACCTCATATTACATGGGTAACTTTTTAAATGTTTTAATTAATGAAATATTTCATTTTAAATGTAAAATTTATGAGTAAAATTGCAAACAATTTAAGAAAATAGAAATTTACTAATTCATAGGACAGAATATTTTTGACAGCTGGTCACTTAGAATATTTTTGTATTCTCTAAAATAGATGAAAATTAAACTAAATATTTTAATAAAGAGTAAAGATGACTTTGTTTTCTTTAATGGATATGGATTGTTTTTAAATTATCAAGTAGCTATTGAGAACTTGATTATTTTCCAATAATAAGTTTTTATTTTTCAGAATACTCAAATAAAAACACATGTTGTATAATTGTGTTGACTATAAGTTGAAATTGCCTTTAGATGATTACATATAGGAATAATTTAGTACATGTATATAATCTTGCTGTAAATACTAAATGTTACATGGTAGTTTTCTTTGTGACTATTAGGCATGAGGTTTTTTTTTTTTTTTTTTTTTTTTTTCAGATTTTTAAAGCAGAAAACCTACCATCCTCATTCCCTTCCATCTTCTCTCCTTCTCTCTTTAAGCACCAAGAACCTAACTTCAAATAAACTCTTAGGGACAACTCAATAGATAAAACAGGAAAATGAGAACCAATTTCAGTAAAAATATGGCTTGGAGACTATAACCTGACAGCCTTTGTACTCTCCCAGAGAATTCTAATGGTATCCATAGAATCCTAGCTCTTCTACAAGTATCAATTCACAAGCACAGATTTAAAACATTTTGTAAAACCTACAAGCAGCAGATGCTGTCTTTAAGGATTTGAGAGCCACCCCTAAAATTCCAGAAACAACATTATAATTCTTAAATCAACTAAGGGAGGAAAGAAAAAAATATAGAGAAATACGCAAGTTTGGTAATTATTTTTTCTTTAAAAAAACATATAAAGAAGAATGTAGAATATAAAAAGCAAAGCTAGAAGTGAAGAGGGATTTTGATTTTCATTAATTATAGAAGAAAATATAGTTAGCAAAGCTATCCAAAAGGGATCATACTAGATCTGCTTAAATGTGATATTGATAAATTATGCCACATTTGCAGTCCATAGTAAATTTAATATTACTATTTTTTACCTGATAAAAATAAATCCTCATTGTGCATCAAACTGACTCAACTTAATTAAATTGTTATTTGAAGGAATGTACAGGATAATTGGTTTTCAGAAATGGTTTCCAAGCTTAGGAACCTGGAAAAAAATGTTCATACAAATATAATATCCACATCTCCTCTTATCACTTGGATTCCTTAAGGGTCATAGAATAGATGCCAAATAAATTTGCCTATTTTAAATAGCTTGGCCTTGCTGTGTTTATATAATGTTTTTACTTTGATGAAAATTTTAATTATTTATTATTATAATTTTAATTTTATTAGTTTAATGTTTTGGACCAACTGGAATGAACAGCATCCAAGTATCATAAGATCTACCCTAACTGGGAAAAATGCTCAAGTGGTTGTCAGTACAGACATACTTACTCCAAATGGACTCACTATCGACCATCGTGCTGAAAAGTTGTATTTCTCAGATGGCAGCTTAGGAAAAATTGAAAGGTGTGAATATGATGGATCCCAGAGACATGTAAGTTAATAGAGAATTTCTATGTTATAGATTTATACAATGATATATTAGAAGAATATTTTCTTTTTACTTTGCTAAAATATGCATATCAAGGAATTTCAAAATAGCTAATTGCTTGAACCAATCCAATTGAATAGCTAATCTATTCAGGACAAGAAACAATCTCTGTGGATATTTTTAAAATTTTCTCCATATGCATTTGCTGCCATAGAGGCATCTGATCTTTTTGTAAACTTTGTTCTGGAGAGACAATAATGGATTTTCTCCTAGTTATTAATTGAACTGGAATTGTTTGAGTGATTTGCATATGCTTCATTGCTATTTATAGCTTTCAAAAATGTGAAATGAAATTGGTTAGTTGCCCAAACACAAAAGAAAATTAGGAAAGAATGAAATGTTTATTTGTATTTGGGTCCTTAAAGCAATCTTAGAAGTTTTGGAGATAGGAGATTCCTCTCAAAGTCAGGCTGATTCTACTGGCAGTCTGTTATCTCAGAATTTCAAATGAAATGTTAGTAGAAGAATCCTATTGTTGTCCCTGGAAAACACATTCTGAGGGTATTCAGGGCACTAAGAATGGATAAATTCAAGTCCCTCCTCTTGATATCACCAGCTATTGGTGAGTAGTCCTGCTTACTCACATTTTGAGTTTGAACATTAGAGAAGCACACTGAGGCAAGCATATAAAGCAGGGTTTATTCAAAAAGGGTTAACAAAGGCTTCTCCCACCAGGGAGAAGGGGGCCATAGTAGTATCCTCTTATCCCCAGAAGCAAGGTATTCTGTCCTTTTTATGTCCTAGGCTTCCTTGGCTCTCCTGTTCTCTTCCCCTAATCTTTCTCCTTCCTGCATAGGTGACTAGGCCCAGGAATGCTTGGTGGGGTGGACAAAAGTGAGAAACAGGTGGGTTGAAGGGGGAAGGGCAGGATGGTGCAGCCCAGGACACATTAATTAACAACTGTATTGATCCCTGTAAGGAGGGGCAATTCCTGGGACAGGTTACCTTAGCAACAGGTTGGAGCAGGGCCAGGTTCTTGATAAGGGGGGAGGAAGGGCTCTGAAGGAATTAACATTCCAATGCCTCAAGGGACAGTCTCCATCTTTCCAGGACTCACTCAAAATTGGCCTGACTCTAATCTGATCTGATTCCATTTACCTATCTGTACTGCCTGTCTGATTCTGGCTTCACTCTTATCCTATGAAGAATAACATTCTTGGAATCTGAAAATGAAAAGAGCTCAGAGGCTTAGACCTAGATGGCTATACCACCCCAGCATTCCTTACCGCCTTACCTCATCCAGGCCCTGCTGGAAGCACAGCAGAAACCCCTCCCTGAATTGAGGAAGGTCTGAAATGGGGCCAGATAGTGAATGTTGTTGGTAGCTTAATGGACCCTATGGTCTCTGTCATAATAAGGGTCTAACATTGCTGAAGCTGAGAGAACATGTAAAAGAATAGGAATGCCAGTATTCCACTAAAATTTTATTTAAAGAAGCAAAGGAGCAACAGAAGATCATGGTTTACTAATTTCTAACATATATGCTTGTGCAGATTTAAATTCAATTTAAGGTGTGTGTGTGTGTGTGTGTGTGTGTGTGTGTGTGAGAGAGAGAGAGGGGGGGGGGGAGGGAGGTGGGGGGCTTTTCTTTAAAAAGGAAGCAGTACATTGATTTACATTATGGTAGAGAGAACTCATCACATTGTGGAGTGGCTCTTATGAGTGGCACTGATAAAGGACAGTACAGTGTTTAAGCAGTACTAGAATAATGGGCTCAGTCTTGATGAGATTTACTTTGTGCAAAAGGCAATAATCTTGAATCAAAGAAACGTACTTAATTCTTGGTCTGTCTTTTACAATTAATGATCATGTGACCTTAGGCAAATTATTTAACCTTTATAATTCTCAGTTTTCTGACATGAGAATTCTCCACCTAAATTTCAGAAGTATTGTGAGAATACAGACAAAAGTATTTGATTCATAATACAGCATAGAAAATCTAAATGAACCTAGGGGTTAATGTTTTTGAAAAAAAACCATGTAAATCTTTTTCTGAATATGATACTATTTTCTTTTATATCTTAAAATTGAAAATGTTTTCACATCTCTCTACAGAAATACTTAGCCTTCAATTTATTTTTTTTTATCAACCTATTCTGCACTCCCATTATTATGCATGGAAATTATAGCTACACTAGGTGATCCAGTGATAAGATGACTAATCCACTTAAATAATTTTGTTTCAAAATTTTAAAAATGTGTCCAGTTGTAATTCCCAAACTAGCAAATTTCTATTTTTGCTGAAAATTCAAAAAAGTATTTTTAAATATTAAAAATTATATTTTTTATGCTTTGTATTTAAAATATTTTAATGAGCACAAAATAATTGCCAATATTTATGAGGCACACTGTGGAATTTCATGAATATATATAAACATATATAATGAACAAGTCAGTGTACTTAACATATCCAGCATCTCAAACATTTTTTTTTTTTTTTTTTGTAGCAAGGATATTCAGAAACCCTCTGTTCTGGTTACTTTTAAGTGTATAATACAGTGTCCTTAGTGATCTTCATCCTGTGGTACAATAGGACACCAGTACTTATTCTTGCTATTTAATTGTAATTGTGTGCCCACTGACCAACTTCTCCCCATCCTCCTTTCCCCCCACCTTCTCCAACTCTATTAGAATAGTAACCATGTTTCTACTCTTTATTTCTGTATGGTTGGCTTTTTCAAATTCCACAAGTCAGTAAGATCATGCAGTATTTGTCTATGTTTGGTTTATTTCACTTTAGATAATATTTGACAAGTACATCTGTTTCCATGAATGTAAGGTTTTCACCATTTTATGGACATACTCTTTTTTGATATATGTACCACATTTTCTTTATCCATTCATTTGCTCATAAACAGATTGGTTCCAAATATTGGCTATTGTGAAGAGCATACTGCAGTATGTATGGAGCTCTCTCTCTGACATGATTTCATTTCCTTTAGATAAATACCCAGTGGTAGGATTTTGGGATAAGTTGATTGCTCTATTTCAAATTTTGAGAGTGAATCTCTATACTCTTTTCCCTAATGGCTGTATAAATTCCCCCAAGGGTATATAAAAGTTCCCATTTTTTTCCTTCCATGCCAGATTTTTTATTTTGGAATTTTGATAATAGCAATTTTAATTGTAAGGGTCCGGCGAACGACGGAGGAGGAGACCACCAAGAGACCGACTCATGCAACCGCAGAAGGGGGTTTATTGAGAATCCAGCGCGCTGGGGCTCCGTGCTCACTCAACAAGGGAGAGCAGCCCAGAGCCCCGAGCAGGGGTTGAGCAGTGCTTAAGTACACTTTTTGGGGAGGGCGGGGACTTTACATACATCACAGTCTCCTTTAACAAATCACCATACACCGCGGGAAAATCAAACAACAATTCTTAGACATGATTAGTACATTCATTGGCGGGAACAGGTCGGGCGGGAAGGGGGGGTACATTCAAACTGATTGGTTTGGGCCCTGAATGCCTACGTGCCAAACTTCACAGGGTCCAGGTTATTTATCTACTGGACAGTCCCGGGAATTGTTTTAACAGCTACAGGAATTTCAGGTTTTGGGTGTAGCATAGGAACTTAACAATACCTGGTCCTTTACATTTTAACTCAGGCTTTGCAGCTTAGAAACTTTACAATACCCGGTCTTTTACACTTTAACTTCAATTTCTTTTACTCTTACATAATTAGTGTTACCGCTGTTGACCTGTGACGAGTCCTTGTTTCCCCAATGTTGAAGAATAGCACCAAAGAAGCACACCGAGGCAAGGTCAGAGTAGAAATTAGAAGTTTATTAAAGGACAGCAGAAAAGACTTCTCCCGGAGGAAGAAGGGGACCCAAGAGGTGGAATCCATGGAAGTGCGGTTGTCTCCCCTTTTTATAGTTTTGGTGATGGAATGTAAGGGGAAAGGGTTAGGACACAGGTGGGCCAAAAGGGCAGGAAGGACTTAATTATCACTTTTTGGGATGGGCTTATCACTTCTCTAGGATGGGCTATCTCCAAATCTGTTGGGGGCTGTTTCCTGGGTTGCATTAACATTTCTTTGGGGTGGACTTTGGCCTAGGGCCTTTCTGGGACTTCATTAACATTCCATGAGTTGTCCTGCATTTCCCGGAATCATTGTCAGCATGGCCTCCATTTTAGATTTCACTCGATATTAGACCAGATTTACCTAACTACACTGACTACCTAACTTTAAATCTGGCTTCATTAGGATGAAGTGATATCACAGTATAGTTTTGATTTGCATTCCCCTGATGATTAATAATGTTGAACATTCTCATATACCTGTTTGCCATTTGTATGTCTAATTTTGAGAAATATCTACTTGGGTATTTTGTCCATTTTTAAACCAGATTATTAATTTTGTTATAGAATTAGTTTAATTCCTTATATATTCTGGGTAGTAACACTGTCAAATATATAGTTTAAAGATATTTTCTCTCATTCTGTGTCTTAGCCTCTCATTCTGTTGATTGTGTCCTACCTTGTGCAGTAACTCTGCCAACACCAGGCTGTTATGTTCACTACAGCTTTGTAGGATGTTTTCAAGTTAGGTAGTGTGAGGCCTCCAGTTTTGTTCTTCACTCTCAATATGGCTTTTTGTATTCAGGGTCTTTTATGGTTTCACAGAAATTGTACAACTATTTTCTTTTTCTATGTCTTTGAAGATATTATAGGATAGGACTGCATTGGATCTGAAGATTGTTTTGGGTAGTATAGACATTGTGAATTCTTCCAATTCATGTACCTTGACTATTTTTCCATTTACTTGTAATGCAATTTTAATTTTTGTAGTTCTGTAGTTTTCACTGTAGAGTTCTTTCTCTCCTTGACTAAATACATTCCTGGGATTTGATTTTTTTTTTTTTTTAATATATATTGTAAACAGGATTGCTTTCTTGTTTCCTTTTTCAGGTAGTATAGAACCTCAACTGATTTTATTATGTTAATTTTGTGTTCTGTAACTTGTCAAATTAGTTTGTTCATCCAAAAGTGGCCTTTTGTTTGTTTCATTTTCTGGACTCTCTTAGAGTTTTAGTTATTTAAACCATACAAACATATCATCTGCAAAAAGGAGCAATTTGACTTCTTCCTTTCCATTGTGGATGAACTTTATTTCTTTCTGTTACCTAATTACTGTATCTAAGACCTCCAGCCCTATAAGAATAAAAGCAGTGGAACTGGGCATTATTGTCTTCTTTTAGATATTAAAAAAAATTCAATTTAAAAATGTCCTTATGTGGTATGATATTAACTGGTATGTCCTCTTTTGCTATGGTGCATTTCCTCTAGACCATTTGTTTATTTTTGCTTTTGTTGCCTATACTTTTGAGTTCTTATTTAAAACATCTTTGCCCATAGAAGTATAATGAAGTATTTTATTTTTTCTTCTAGAAGTTTGTTCATCATTTTTGTCATGAAAAAAATAATAAAAACGTATATGTGTGTTTTGTTTTTTTTTTTAACCTAAAGCTCTTGTTAATGCAGAAATAGTCAGAGGTAAATAATTAGATTATGAGAATTGTTATGTAGTCAGTTCATCCTAGTTGGAAGGGACTGACTGGGTGGTAACTGTAGGCAGGTGGGGTATGGGGAAGAGGTGGGTCACTGGGGTTATTCCCTTGAGGGGTGTACCTTCCCTATAATCACATCCCTTTCTGTCTCTGCTTCCTGATCCCACCATAAGATGAAAAATTTCCCTCTGGAACCTTCATTCCCCATGATGTTCTGCTTTACCTCAGACCAAGGGCAAAGGACTCATAGTCTCCCTCTATGAACGGAGGGAGACCTTTGCCACCATGAAGAGACCATGAACCTCAAATAGACTCTCCCTTCACTAAGTGGTTCTTGTTGGGTATTAAATCAGCAATGAGGCTGGGGATATAGCTCAGTTGGTAGAGTGCTTACCTTGCATGCATAAGGCTCTGGGTTCCCAGCACCATAAAAAAAAAAAAAAAAAAGAAAGAAAGAAAAAAGAAAAAAATCACAGCAATGTAAAACTAACCAAAACAATCAGTATTGCCTCATCTTTATTGACATTATTATGGTTTAGATATTTGGTTTCTCCCCAAAACTCATGTGTGGGACAACACCATACTATTAAGAGGTAAAATGATTTGGTTATGAGAGCGTTAATCTAATCAGTGCATTAATTCAGATGACTAGATTTACTGAGTGATGACTATAGGCAGATAGGGAGTGGCTGGAGGGGGTGGGTCAGTAAGGATGTGCTTTTTGGGTTTATATTTCATGATTGTTGAGGGGAGCTCTGTCTCTACTCTCTGGTGGCCATGACATGAGCTACTTTCCTACACCACACCCTTCTGCCAAGATGTTGTGCTTCACCTTGGAAGCCAGTCATCTCTGGACTAAGATCACTGTAACAATAAGTGCTAAATAAACTTTTCCTTCTCTAAAATTGTTCTCAGGTCTTATGGTCACAGCAGAGAAAAAAAAAACTAACCAAAACAGTCAAAAAGTTTGAATTTTTAAATTTGTTCTTTTTAGTTATATATGGCAGTAGAATGTATTTTGACATATCATACATATAACACATACGGAGTATAACTCCCATTCTTGTGGTTGTACATGATGTAGAGTTACATTGGTAGTGTGTTCATATATGAATATAGGAATGTTATGCCTGATTCCTTCTATTGTCTTGCCCATATCCATCCCCTGCCTTCCCCTCATTCACTCCACTCCAATCCTTGAACCTCTACTCCTCCCTCTGCCTCACTATTGTAAGTCAGCATTCACATATCAGAGAGAACATTAATTCAGCCTTTGTTTTTTGGGGGATTGGCTTATTACATTTAGCATGATAGTCTCCAGTGCCATCCATTTACTGACAAATGACATAATTTCATTCTTCTTTATGGCTTAGTAATATTCCATTGCATGTATATATACCACAGTTTGTTTATCTGTTCATCTGTTGTTCACCTAGTTTGGTTCCATATCTTAGCTATTGTGAATTAAGCTGCTATGAACATTGATATGGATTTATCACTATAGTATGCTGATTTTAAGTCACCAAGATATACGCCAAGGAGTGGGATAACTGGGTCAAATGGTTGTTCCATTCCAAGTTTTCTGAGAAATCTCTATACTGCTTTCTAGAGTGGTTACACCAATTTGTAATCCCACTACCAATGTACTAGTGTACCTTTCTCACTACATCCTTGCCAACACTTATTGTTGCTTGGATTTTTTTATAATTGCCATTCTGACTGGATTGGGATGGAATCTCAGTGTAGTTTTAATTTGCCTTTCTTTAATTTCTAGTGATGTTGAAAATTTTTCATGTATTTATTGCCCATTCATATTTCTTCTTCTGTCAAACATCTGTTCAGTTCCTTTGATTGGGTTATTTGGTTTTTGTTGTTGTTGTTGTTGTTTGAGCTTTTTATATATCCTGGAGATAAATGTTCCTCTAAGGTGAAGATGGCAAAGATTTTATTCCATTCTGTAAAGCCATCTCTTTATGTTCTTGATTGTTTCCCTTGCTGCGAAGAAGTTTTTTTTTTTTTTGTTTTTGTTCTTGTTTTTAATTTTGTTACTACCCCACACTTATTGATTTTCGATTTTACTTCTTGTGCTCTAGGAGTCCTGTTTAGGAATTCAGTTTGTTAGCTGACATGATGGAAAGTTGGGCCTACTTTCTCTTGTAGTAAGCACAGTCTCTGGTCTAATGCCTAGGTCAGTGATTTACTTTGAGTAGAGTTTTGTGCAGGGTGAAAGATAGTTGTCTAATTTTATTTTATTACATATGGATTTCCAGTTTTACCAGCACCATTTGTTGAAGAGGATATCTTTTACCCAATGTATGTTTATGGTGCCCCTGTCTTGCATGAGATAACTGTGTTTATGTGGGTTTGCCTTTGTGTCTTCTATTGTATACCATTGGTGTTCATACTATTTTTGTTACTATAACTCTGTAGTATAATACTATAACTCTATACCATAACTCTGTAGGTCTGATATTCTGATGCCCCCTGCTTCACTTTTCTTGCTGAGGATTGCTTTGACTATTCTGGTCCTCAAATTTTTTCAATGAATTTCATGACTGTTTTTATATTTCTATGAAGAATATCACTGAAATTGTAATGGGAATTGCATTAAATCTTTATAGCCCTTTTGGTAGTATGGCTATTTTGACAATATTAATTCTTCCTATTGAAGAAAATGGAATATCTTTCCATTTTCTAATCTCTTCCTCAGTCTCTCTCTGTAGTTTTCATTGTAGAGGTCCTTAACCTCTTTTGTTATATTAATTCCTAAGTATTTTTTTGAGACAATTATGAATGGGATAGTTTTTCTAATTTCCTTTTCAGTTGATTTATCACTGATATATAGGAATGCAAATGATTTATGGGTATTAATTTTGTATCCTTCTACTTTGTTGAATTCATTTATGAGTTATAAAAGTTTTCTGGTAGAATTTTTGGTCTTCTAAACATAGTATTATCTTGTCAACACATAGGGATAGTTTGAGTTCTTTTCCTATTCATATCCCTTTAGTTTCTTTATTCTGTATATTTGCTCTGGCTAGAGTTTCCAGGACTATATTAAATAGAAGTAATAAAAGAGGAAATCCCTGTCTTGTTCCAGTTTTAAGAGAGAATGCTTTCATATTTTCTCCATTTAAAATAATATTGGCCTTGAATTTAGCATGTGTAGCTCTTATAATATTGAGGTATGTTCCTACTATCCCTAGTTTTTCTAATGTGTTTTTTTTAAAAGAGAGAGAGAGAGAGAAATTTTTTAATATTTATTTTTCAATTTTCAGCAAACACAACATCTTTTTTTAAAATTTTTTATGTGGTGCTGAGGATCAAACCCAACAACCTGCGCATGTCAGGTGAGTGCGTTACCGCTTGAGCCACATCCCCAGCCCCTTTTCTAGTGTTTTGAACATGAAGGAATGCTGTATTTTGTCAAATGATTTTTCTCCATCTAATGAGAGGATCATGTGACTCTTGGCATTAAGCCTATTGATGTTATGAATTACATTTATTGATTTCTGGTTTTTTTTTGAACCCATTTTGCATCCCTGGGATAAACACCACTTGATCATGGTGCAAAGTCTTTTTAATATGTTTTTGAATGCAAATTGCCAGTATTTTACTAAGAATTTCTGCATCTATATTCATCAGAGATAATGGTCTGAAATTTTATTTCCTTGATATGTGTGTGTCTGGTTTGGTACCAGGGTGATACTAGCTTCAAAAGTGAATTTGGAAAGATTTCCCCCTTTTCTACTTTATGGAATAATTTGGAGAGGATTGGTGTTAGTACTTGATGGTCTGATAGAACTTGACTGAGAAACCATCTGGCCTTGGGCTTTTCTTTGTTGGTAAGCTTTTGATGGTGTCTTCAATTTAATTGCTTAAAATTGATCTCCTCCTGATTCATTTTGGGTTGCTCATATGTCTCTAGAAATTTGATGATGTCTTTAAGATTATCTATTTTATTGGAATATGAATTTTCTTTTTTTTTTGAGTTTCAAGTTTATTTTTTTATTTTATTTTTTTTATTGGTTGTTCAAAACATTACAAAGCTCTTGACATATCATATTTCATACATTAGATTCGAGTGGGTTATGAACTCCCATTTTTACCTCAAATACAGATTGCAGAATCACATCGGTTACACATCCAGATTTTTACATAATGCCATATTAGTAACTGTTGTATTCTGCTACCTTTCCTATCCTCTACTATCCCCCCTCCTCTCCCCTCCCATCTTCTCTCTCTACCCCATCTACTGTAATTCATTTCTCTCCTTGTTTTTTTTTTTTCCCCATTCCCCTCCCAACCTCTTATATGTAATTTTGTATAACAATGAGGGTCTCCTTCCATTTCCATGCAATTTCCCTTTTCTCTCCCTTTCCCTCCCACCTCATGTCTCTGTTTAATGTTAATCTTTTTCTCCTGCTCTTCCTCCCTGCTCTGTTCTTAGTTGCTCTCATTATATCAAAGAAGACATTTGGCATTTGTTTTTTAGGGATTGGCTAGCTTCATTTAGCATAATCTGCTCTGGTGCCATCCATTTCCCTGCAAATTCCACGATTTTGTCATTTTTTAGTGCTGCGTAATACTCCATGGTGTATAAATGCCACATTTTTATATCCATTCATCTGTTGAAGGGCATCTGGGTTGGTTCCACAGTCTAGCTATCGTGAATTGTGCTGCTATGAACATCGATGTGGCAGTATCCCTGTAGTATGCTCTTTTAAGGTCTTCAGGGAATAGTCCGAGAAGGGCAATAGCTGGGTCAAATGGTGGTTCCATTCCCAGCATTCCCAGGAATGTCCATACTGCTTTCCAAATTGGCCGCACCAATTTTCAGTCCCACCAGCAATGTACAAGAGTACCCTTTTCCCCACATCCTCGCCAGCTCTTGTTGTTGTTTGACTTCATAATGGCTGCCAATCTTACTGGAGTGAGATGGTATCTTAGGGTGGTTTTGATTTGCATTTCTCTGACTGCTAGAGATGGTGAGCATTTTTTCATGTACTTGTTGATTGATTGTATGTCCTCCTCTGAGAAGTGTCTGTTCAGGTCTTTGGCCCATTTGTTGATTGGGTTATTTGTTATCTTATTGTCTAATTTTTTGAGTTCTTTGTATACTCTGGATATTAGGGCTGTATCTGAAGTGTGAGGAGTAAAAATTTGTTCCCAGGATGTAGGCTCCCTATTTACCTCTCTTATTGTTTCTCTTGCTGAGAAAAAAACTTTTTAGTTTGAGTAAGTCCCATTTGTTGATTCTAGTTATTAACTCTTGTGCTATGGGTGTCCTATTAAGGAATTTGGAGCCCGACCTCACAATATGTAGATCGGAGCCAACTTTTTCTTCTATCAGACGCAGAGTCTCTGATTTGATATCAACCTCCTTGATCCATTTTGAGTTAACTTTTGTGCATGGCGAGAGGAGGGGATTCAGTTTCATTTTGTTGCATATGGATTTCCAGTTTTCCCAACACCATTTGTTGAAGATGCTATCCTTCCTCCATTGTATGCTTTTAGCCCCTTTATCAAATATAAGATAGTTGTAACTTTGTGGATTAGTCTCTGTGTCCTCTATTCTGTACCATTGGTCCACCCGCCTGTTTTGGTACCAGTACCATGCTGTTTTTGTTACTATGCTCTGTAGTATAGTTTGAAGTCTGGTATCGCTATGCCGCCTGATTCACACTTCCTGCTTAGAGTTGCTTTTGCTATTCTGGGTCTTTTATTTTTCCATATGAATTTCATGATTGCTATATCTATTTCTATAAGAAATGCCATTGGGATTTTGATTGGCATTGCATTAAACCTATAGAGAACTTTTGGTAATATTGCCATTTTGATGATGTTAGTTCTGCCTATCCATGAACAGGGTATATTTTTCCATCTTCTAAGATCTTCTTCTATTTCTCTCTTTAGGATTCTGTAGTTTTCATTGTATAAATCTTTCACCTCTTTTGTTAGGTTGATTCCCAAGTGTTTTATTTTTTTTGAGGATATTGTGAATGGAGTGTTTTTCCTCATTTCCATTTCAGAAGTTTTGTCGCTGATATACAGAAATGCCTTTGATTTATGCGTGTTGATTTTATATCCTGCCACTTTGCTGAATTCATTTATTAGCTCTAATAGTTTCTTTGTAGACCCTTTTGGGTCTTCTAGTTATAGAATCATGTCTTCCGCAAATAGTGATAATTTAAGTTCTTCTTTTCCTATTTTTATGCCTTTAATTTCTTTCATCTGTCTAATTGCTCTGGCCAGTGTTTCGAGTGGAATATAAATTTTCAAAATAGTTTCTCATTATTATCTGTACTTCAGTTGTGTCTGTTGTGATATTTCTTTTTCACTACAAATTGTAGTAAATTCAGTTTTTTCTCTGTCTCTTTATAGATTGGCTAATGGTTTATTAATTTTATTATTTTTTTCAAAAAAACAACTTTTGTTCTTTCCATTTTTCCTTTTGTTTCAATTTCATTGATTTCAACTCTGATTTTAATTATTTCCTTCTACAGCTTTTGGTGTTGTAATGTTGGGTTATTTATTTGTTGGCTTTCTATTCTTTTATTGAATGAACTCAATGCAATGAACTTTCGTCTTAGCACTGCCTTCACAGAGTCTCAGAGATTTTGATATGTTATATACCACTATTCTTATTTACATTTAAGTGTTTTCTATTTCATACCTGAATTCTTTTGCTATCATTTGTCATTCAACAGTATGTTATTTAGTCTTCAGGTGTTAGAGTAGTTTGTATTTTATATTTTATCATTGATTTCTAATTTTATTCATTGTGATCTGATAGAATACAAGGTACTATCTCTATTTTATTTTTGTATTTTCCAAAATTTGCTTATTTCCTTGAGATACAGTCAATTTTAGAGAAGAATCCATGTGCTACTGAAAATAAAGGTTATTCAGTAATTGATGGAAAAATATTCTGTATATGTCTGTCAAACCTAATTAATAATTGTATTGTTTAGTTCTGTAGCTTTTTAATTTAGTTTTTATTTGGAGGATAATATCCAGTGTTGAGAGAAGTGTGTTTAAAATAACCCAGCATTATTATATTGTGGTATGATTGATTCTTAAAATTGATAAGGGTTTGTTTAATGTACATAGATGCTCCATATTTATTTGGGAGCATAAATATTTATGATTGTTATTTCTTGTCAATGTATGAATATCTTAAACAGCATGAAATGTCCTTCTTTGTCCCTTCTGGTTAAATTTGGCTTAAAGCCCATTTTATCTGATATGAGGATAGAAACCTCCTCTTGTTTGTGAGATCCTTATAAATGATATGCTTTTCCCCCCATTTTTTTATGATTTAGATGTGGTGTACTCCAAGAGGTCATGTGTGAGACAATGCAAGAAGTTTTGGAAGAGAAAGGATTAGATCATAGCTTTAACCAAATCAGTAACTTAATCCCTGATGGGATTAACTGAGTTGTGACTGGAAACAAGGGGGGTGTGACTGGAGGAAGTGGTTCCCTGGGGGGACCACTGCTTCCCGATCAGCATGTGAGCTGCATTCCTCTGACACACTTTTCTGCTATGATATTCAACCTCACTTTGAGCCCCCAAAGAATGGAGCCTGCTGTATATGGATTGAGACCTCTGAAAAAAGTGAACCCCCAAATAAACTTTCTCTCTTTACAATCATTGTGGTTGGTCCTCTCAAGTCACAGCAGTGAAAAAGATGACTAAACACCCATAATTTCACCCTCAGGTTGTGGGTGTCTTTGTCTATGAAGTGAGTATCTTGGAGATAGCATATTGTAGGGTATTGTTTTTTAATCAAATCTGCCAGTGTATGTTCTTTGATTGATGAGATTAGTTCATTTATATTCAATGTTATTAGGAGATATTATTTTTATTCCTTTTCATTTTTATTTATTTTAATTTGAATCACTTTCTCCATTTATTCACTCTTCTTTTAGTGTAGTTCCTCCCTTTGCTGGTTTTAACTTTTATTTTTCATTTCTTCTTCATGAAATATTGAATATATTTTGTAGTGTAAGCTTTCTAGTTGTGAATTCTTTTAACTTTTGTTTATTGTGGGAGGTTTTTATTTCATTCTCAATTCTGAAGCTTCATTGTGCTGGAAATAGTATTCTTGTTTTGGCATCCATTTTCTTTCAGAGCTTGGAATATATTATTCCAAGACCTCCTAGCTTTGGATGTCTAGTTTGAGAGATCAGCTGAGCTCCAGATTGATTTCCCTCTAAATGTTACTTGTCATTTTTCTCTGGGACCCTTTAAAATTCTATCTTTTTTCTGTAATTTGGGCATTTTCATAATAATGTGCCATGGTGTGGGTTATTGTAATTGTTTATTTGGGGTCCTGTGAACCTCCTGTGTTTGATTTTACATTTAATTATTTAGGTTTAGGAAATTTTATATATTACTTCATTGAAAAAATGGTGGATTACTTTGGTTTGTATCTCTGAACCTTCTTCTATCCCAATAAATCTAAAATTTGGTGTTTTCAGGTTATTCCGTATTTCTTAGAAGTTCTGTTCATGGTCCCTAAACATCTTTCTCCACAGTGAACATTTGTTTCCAAGATTCTATATTTTGTCTTAATTTCCTCAAACTCTGTCTTCCAAGTGATTTAGTCTGTTGGTGATGCTTTCAATTGAATTTTTAATTTGGTATATTATGATTCCTCCATTTTGAGAATTTCTGCTTTATTTTTTTTCATAATCTCTCTTTATTGAAGTGATCTTTCACATCCTGTATTTTCACTCGGATTTCACTCCTTTAATCATCCTTTGCCTCACAGATCACATTAATTTGTACATTCTAAACTCCTTCTCTGACATTTTTTCTACTGAGGTATTGATGGATTCAGTTTTTGGAGTATCTTGGTTTGTTTTTGGTGATTTGTTCACTTGAATTTTCATGTTTTTTTTTTTTTCCTACCCATCTAACAATATGGATCTGAGGCAGTAGAGTTTTTACAATGAGGATTTATAGTGTCCCTGAAGGTTTCCAGAATCTCACTTTTTAAGGGGAAACAAAAAATAATAACAACAACCAATGCAAATGATATATAGCATTATACCAAATAGTTCCTACTATGATGTCTAGAATTTTAGCTATCACAATAAACATAAATAATATTGTCAGCAATAAAAATAGCATGCTTACAAAAGCGTTTACAATTTGAAATGGTAGACAGGGAGAGAACAGAAGTGATATAGGGTATGATGATTATGAGGGAGGAGGAGAGAAGATAGAAGTAAAAATTTTAAGAAATTTAAGGAAGAGTGAAAGAGAGAATAATAGGCATTGGATATTAGTGGAAGAAGAGAGAAAGAGAATCAAGGGAAACAGGTGAGAGAAAAATATATATGAAGTAAAAATTTAAAAAAAAAAAAATAAAAGAGAACAAAACAAAACCAAAATACATTAACCAAACATCCTAGTCCTCAAAAACTGATCCAAGAAAAATTACTGGCTTCAATAATGCTAGAAATGAAAAAAAAAAAAAACAAAGATGAGTATGTATACATATCTATGAACCATTAAGGTCACAATTAAACAGAGACAATGAAAAAGAAAAATGAAAAAAAAAAGGAGAGAAAAGAAAATCCATTGAAAAGTTAAATAATACTTTCCATTGGAGTTCAAAAGATTCGTAGCTTCTCTTCTTAGCAACTTTAGGTGGGCTCCTCTGGAGCATAATGTTCCACCCTCCAAATTGCTGGAGTGAGAGAGGTAATTCTGAATTCCTGGAGGCAAGGTTTAGGCTTAGGTGGACTCCAGGCTCTTTGCTGAATGCCAGTTGGTCTGGCAATTTTTAATTTAGCACACCTCCAGGGCTCAGCAATTTCCAGTCCATTCTAGAATCCTGTACCTGAGGGATCTCCTGTGGGTTCCACTCTTGTGGAGAAGCCAGTTCTTAGTTTCCTATGTCACCTGTTGTCCCACATTTTCTGGTCTTGGATCAGTCTACAAACTTAATCTCTTCCACCCCACCCTCCACCAAATTCCTGGCCAGACTCATCCTGCAAGCAGACAGACTGGAGAGAGGAGTAGAGCCAGGTGGGTTTCCTCCACCAGTTGTCCCCTGTTTTAAACTCTCTTCATGTTTGATTTTCTCCTGGTCATGCAAGCACACTCTATATTGTGCACTGTGAACTTATTATTCTTGTATTTTGGGCCAAATGTGTTTCCCAGAAATCAGCTTCCTCAGCTGCCAACCCCCTCACTACAGCTGCAAAATGTCTCCTTCCATTGTCCCCTGCATACTGCTGAGGAAGATGGTGACTTCTCTCACAAAAATATTGTGCCATGTGCCTTTTGGTTTAACTGAGCAATGTCCTTGATCTCTAAAGGGTCTGGACACAACTCAGACCTCTTTTATTTTTTATATATATATATATATATATATATATATATATATATATATATATATATATATATAAAATTGTTTTTTGGTTGTAGTTGGATACATTATCTTATTTCATTCTTTTTTTTATATTTACTTTTTAGTTATAGTTGGACACAATGTCTTTATTTACTTATTTTTATGTGGTATTGGGGATAGAACCCAGGGCCTTGACTGTGCTAGGCGAGTGCTCTACCACTGAGCCACAACCCCAGTCAATTCCTTTATCCTTGCACTTTACTCTTAAGCCTTTTGAGTTTTATATCCGCTTACCAATTACTGTACTACCAATCACTATACTACACAGGATATATCACATATATTGATTTGCATATGCTGAATCATGCTTGCATCTCTGGATTGAATCACACTCAAATATGGTGAATGATCTTTATGATATGCTATTGAATTTAGTTTGTTGGATTTTTGCATTTATGCAAAAATCAGGGATATTGACATGTATTATTTTTGTTTTTGTTGTTATGTCTTTGTCAGGTTTTGATATCAGGATGATGTTGACCTCATTGACTACATGATAATGGTACTGGAGGCATGGTGTTAAGCACTTGATATTTTCTCTTATTTTCATAGTCTTTCCATGTGGTTAACATTATTATGACAGCTCTTCTATTACTGATGAGGAAAATTAGGTATAAAGATATTTAGTCACACAGGAACATCTGGTACCAGATGGATCAGAGACAGGTTTCTGCCCGTGGTGGTCTCACTCTAGAACCTGTGTTTTCAACCATCATGACACACATGAAAGTATTTTCATTTAGAGAAGTGGAATTGACAAGGAGCGCAAAATATGTCTATTTCGACATGCCTTGCAACTGCTTTAAATTTGTTCTTTCTTAATTCATACTGTTTTTAAACATGTTTCTTACATAATTTCCAAGGTCAAAACTTTAATTTATTAGTGAGTATGAAACTATGTTTAATAAATTCTGAATTTATTCATATTTATTTCAAAAACAACTTTTGCTCCTTTGAAAAGTAAGATCCCTACTTTATTAGTATACATCACATTATTTAAGGCAAATTTTAGGAAACTTCCTGAACCCAATGAAGAAAACAGCATTCATATTTTAAAGACACATTGCCACTTTGATGGAGAATATCATGCTAAGTGAAATAAACCAATCCCCCCAAAACCAAAGGCTGAATGTTTTATCTGATATGCAGATGCTAATTCACAATGGAGGGGGAGGGAAGAATAGAGTTACATTGGATTCAGTAGAGAGGAATGAAGAGAGGTGAGGTGTATGGAGATAGGAAGGATAATAGAATGAATCTGACATTATTACCCTGTGTACATGTATGACTACACAACTGGTGTGATTCTACATCATGAACAACCAGAAGAATGAAAAGTTATACTCTACTTAGGCATTATGTGTCAAAATACATTCTACTATCATGTATAACTAATTAGAACAATTAAAAAATATTTGTAAAAAAAGCTATCTCAAAATTTATAGAGCTTTTTATTTTCTTCTTGAAAATATTATTTATACATTTTTCTTTATCATGCCGGAACAAACTAATCATTTGAAGATAGTGTCAACAAAGCTCTTTCAAAAGAGGGAGATCAGCATACTCCTGCATTATTGTTTCAGATATGTTACTTAGCTTTTTATTGTTGTGCCCAAAATACCTGACAAGAACAACTTAGGGGAGGAAATGTTTAGTTTGGACTCACAGTTTCAGAGGTTCAGTCCATGGTCAGCAGACTCCATTAGTCTGGGACTGAGGCGAGGTCGAGCATCATAGGTGGTGGGGGATCCTGTGTGAGAAAAGCTTCTCAGCTCAAGACAGCCCAGAAGGAAAGAGAGAGTGTGTGCAATGAGCTGAAGACAAAATATAATCCTCAAGGGCCCACCCCCAGTGACCTACTTCCTCTAGCCATGCCCTAGCTGCCTATAGTTACCATGTAGTAATACATTCAAATTATTAATCTGTCAAAGAAATTAATCCATCAAATCAATCTATACACTTATAGTTTGCATAATCTAATCATTCCATCTCTGAATATTCTTGCATTTACATATGAGACTTTGAGGGGTCACCTCATATCCATACCATTACAGAAACATACCACAACATTTTATGTGAAACTATTTAATAGATATTCCAAGGTTTAGATAAATGTCACAACTTATCCTCCATGGCCAGTGTTATATCACCACTTTCATTCTGCTTTCAGTATTCCTTTCACCTCTGTGTTTGATATGTCCATTTTTTAAGTGTATAGCAAATGGTGTAATAGGAAGAGGAATAATTAAATGTTTACTTATTATTCAGATTCAAAATTAATATTCATTATTTATATACTCTCCTTTTTATTAAAGATATGCATAAAAATAAATATTAGGAAGGAAAATTGGAAGTTTATTTAATCCTTAAATTATATTCTTAATAAAATACAGAATTTAAATGTTACTTTTGATAAAAACTAATTGCATTAATTTTGCCAAGTTTCTAATGTCCTCATACTTTATACATAACTTAGGCATAAAAACAAATGACAATAAAAGTCAACATAATTTGATGTTCTTTAACTTTATAGAATTCATTGTGAATTCACAGAAGTAGAAAATATTCTCCCTGCCCTTGAATGAAGTTGAAGAGATAACATATATGCTCAAAGATTGATAATGATACCAATATAAATTATTAACATTTCATTATAATACTCAATATTTTGAGGCCAAATATTATATTCAAAACAGAATTACTGTTATGAATTTTAATACCCAATCTTTCCTTAGACCATACATTCATGCACAGAGTGTTCTTTTATAAATGATACCTTCATGAAGTATCATCTGTCATTTAGTGTACCAGTGCCTAGACTTGCTCTGAAACTCAGCAACCATTGTTATTTAGCTTTGAAAAGAGAAGACACTCTACCTGCCTAACAATAATGTTTATGGAAAACATGTGTCTTTTACTTACTACATTAAAGAAGAGCACTGTCAATTGTCTAGTCCATTGTACTAACAAAATACTACTCCTGTTTTGTTGCTGTTTGGCAACCATACTTATGGTTATATAATTAAATAGATGTATATCAATTATAGAATTGATATACATCTATTTAATTCATATCATTTTTTCCCACATCAGTCTGTACAATGCACTGCACAAGGCACTGAGAAAATGTATAACAAGGTAAACATGCAATTTATAAAGAATTATATTGGGGCTGGAATTGTAGCTCAGTGGTAAAGGGTTTGCCTTACATGTGTGAAGCACTGGGTACAATCCTCAGCACCACTTAAAAAGGTACAGGTATTGTACTAAAAATATTTTTTTAAAAAAGTACAGATATTGTACTAAAAATGTATTTTTTTAAAGAATGATATTTAGGAAGTAGAAAACATAGTTATTAAGATCTAAAGATTCTGTATAAGACTTTAAAATCCATTATATAATATAGAAAGGTATGTAAATATTCAATGTATAAAATGTATAAATGTATAAAATGAAGAAATGATGAAGCAAGGCAATAAAAGGAGTAGCCAGGGCTGTAACAATTTCAGAAAGGAAGCCTTGCCTGCTTAATTGTACATTTTCTAACTTTTAATGAGGAAGCAATAGTAGAAAGCAATTGCAAAAGTAGAATGATCAAATATCCCCAAGGGACAGGACAGTTTAGAAAAAAGCTACATATTACAATGTAGGATATTTGAAAGTGTGTGCTTTTAATAAAAGGGAAGTGACCTACATTCATGTTTTTTATATGAAAGTATAGAGAAATTCTTATATCTTTAGGTACTGTTTGGTTGCAAACACAAGAGAAAATCATATTATATTTTTGATAATACAGTTGTAATGATACGGTGAAACTTTCAGGGACCTAAATTCTTAAATATACACAATCAGTTTAAATTTTTTTTTGTTTAGTTATTGACAGACAGCTATTTGTTTGTTTGATTATTTGTTTATATGCGGTGCTGAGAATGGAACCCAGTGCCTCACACATGCCAGACAAGTGAGCTACTGCTGACCCCCAGCCCCATACACAGTTTTGATACTCAGACAACATAATTATCTGACAATATAAGTTTAAAGTTGCCATGACTCCATCCAAAGTACACTTAAGGAGTTTGTGTTCTTTTTTAGTATCATAGAAATTAAACTGTGGTCAAGTGCCTATGCAAAACAATGTTTTAAACAAAGTCCAGCAGTCTTTTGGCTTATATGACATCCCAGAATTTTTAATCTTCTCATGTACATTATAAATTTTCAGAATGGAGCACACTATATAGATTTGTTCTGAGCAAAAAACAATTTTTTTAACCTGGTGTGTAGTGGGCTCATGTGTTTGTAAATATTTGAAATGTTCCAATAAGCAACTAACAAACAATTTAGCCTATCACATTAATATTGTAAAACCCATTGCTGCCGGGAGTGGTGGGGCACACGTGTAATCCCAGTGGCTCAAGAGTCTGAGGCAGGAGGATCCTGAGTTCAAAGTCAGCATCAGCAACTTAGTGAAGCCCTAAGCAACTCAACATGATCCCGTCTCAAAATAAAAAGGGCTGAAAAATTAAAAAGGTTTGGGGATGTGGCTCTGTGGTTCAGTAGTTAAATGCCCCTGAGTTCAATCCCCAGTACAAAAAAAAAAAAAAAATGCTAATCAGTAAGTAAGTTAGGGAAATAAATTCTTTTGAAGAAAAAAAAAAATAGAAAAATATGTAGTTGAATTTTTTTTCTTTTTTAGCTAAAATTAATAAGCACATTTATATGATTAATTTATTCTGTCAAACAGAGTTGGGGCTTATTATTCTATTTTAACTCAGAGTATGATAGTCAAAGGAAAATACATGTCCACACATTTAAATTAGATTTGTATTGAAAAATGTAATAATTGTTTTTCTAATTTTTGTGTTGTAGTTTTACCAAAATATTTACTGAGAAATGTAGACCCTATTTAGTAATAGATAGTACAATGTTCATGGCTAATCTAAATATTAAGGCAAAAAAACAGAAAGAAAACAGACAATAAATTCATTCTGTTTCATTTTTATGTCTATTCTGTATCTGTCATTCCTGTTGCTCTAGCAGCTGAAACATTAACTAATCTTGACAGGGGCTAAGACAGCATGATTATAGCCTTTCTCCCTGCAGTTGCCCTGTAAATGTTAATAATTTCTTGGAAGGTATCCCCTACCTGAGTGACACAGTCCCCTTCAAAGGGATGTTTATGTTCCTAAAAACTGAAACTGCTGATATTTCTTACCTCTGACACTATTTTAGAAACTTTGTCCAGAGATGTTTTTTATAGATATTTCCTGGCATGTGTAAATGCAAAATCCTTAGATATCTTTTGAATGAGAAGGATGTAGGCTAGTCCATCTTTAGATAAACACAAAATGATTATATGAACTCTTCCAAATAATAAGAGTTTTAAAATAAACTTACTTATAACTAACACTAATCACAGGGATATTTGGTATTCTATCTTTTTTATGTTTTCAAATATTCTCCTTCTATTCATAAAGTTACTTATATTTTTCCATAATGGAATTTAAAAACCAATCCTTTTCTTCTTCCCTCCCTCCCTCCATCCCTTTCTTCCTTCCTTTCTTGCTTCCTTCCTTCCATTGTTAATGTATCTCTATCTATAACTTATCTTCTCTCTTACTTTCTAGTTTATCTCTATGCCATCTACTCTTTTTGATAATGCAGCTTTAAAGATACTATCAAACATTCAGGGTTCTAAAGTCCAAAACTTATAAAATAGGTTTCAATGCTCAGAAAACTGAATTTCCAGACAGAGAAAGTTAAAAATTCTTAGCCAAGTTAAAACATTTTCCAATCACCAAAGAAAAGAAGGATGAATGATTTCAATGTTTTTAAAAATTAAAATATTTGGATTTAAAATTTTTAATTTTTGATGTTACTGAAACTTCCGTAAACTGAAAACCTGTCCAACATTAATTGGGAAAATACATTGTTATCTAACAGATTAGGAAGCTGAGGCCCCCAAATAGTATATTAATTTCTTATGATTCGGTATTTCATGTTTAATGCCAATGACTGTTTTAAAATATCTATTAGAGCCAATGTCCTCCTTTATAAACAAGAATATTTTGTAGGTACTCCAAACCTCTTCTGGCATAAAATTTTATATCTACCTTTATAGAAAACTTTTCAACACTTGATTTGATACCTAAACCACAATATAGAGAAAAGATGGAAAAAAGTGGGACATATTCCATTATATAAATACTCAAAAATAAGGAATAAATAAGAAAGTCATCAGAATTTTTCTCTTATACATAAAATCATCATGAACATAACAGCTAAGAAGACAGATGCATATGAAGTATTTTGTACTGGAGGCTCAAATATTGAGAGCAATGCTACCCCTCATTGATGAGACTTTCAAAATTGGTGATAACTTCTTGAAAATGCTCTGCACAAAATGAAGCAAAGTCATCTCTCAATTTTTATAGAAGTTGCTTTTCTTAAAATATAAGTGCATAGAAAAATTCTATAAAATAGTGATGTGTAAATATCAAATTAAATTAAATTTTAGGTGTAGCTAATTATAAATAGTTTTTACATTTATTAATATTTTGTAGAACACTTTACACCTGGGTTGAGTTTCAGAGAATTCATTGCATAGAACTGCCTTGTGTCTTGTATGGCAATCAGATTACTGGTCCCTGACCATCACATTACCTAGTCATGGCTCCCAGCCAAGAAAACACACCAGCAACACTGTCCAAAAACAGAGGGACTAACACTGCCTCCATCAAGAACCATTAACACAGGTAATTGTTTTAAAGGAAAACATGAAGATTGGTCTTTCCAGAGCAAGGGATCTTTCTATTCTATCTATAATGCCTCAAGGACATTGGTTGCCAGGCCTATTGACAGCTGCATAAATTGCAGATAATGCAGACAGTGCCTGTTTAAGTTCTCTGTGGACTTTAATTGCAATGGATAAGCTAATGAAATGTAAAGAACTGACTGTATCCATTACCTGTTACATAACATGCACTATAATTGGGTACATCATGAAAAACCTTTTAACTACTGAATCGTGAAAACTCAGATATTTTGTTGCTTTAGACATTTCTCTGAATTGAAGAACCATTCAATATTCAGATTATTATTCGCAATATTTATTTAAGTATTTTTTTAGTATTATTGGGCATTATAATTATTTAATCAATCATGCCTCATTAACTTTCTTATTTTTATGAATTAGGACTATATAGAAATGTGATAAATAAAAAAATAAGAATAGAATTCTATGAATGCATTAAAAAGATTATGTAAAATTACTTACTCTCATGGAAATTTTAGTTCATAACAAGTGGGGAAAGATAGAGTGAACACATCAATACACTGTCCCCTACACTAGACACATAAAAGTATTTATTTAATGGAAAGATGAATACTATTTCTTACAGTTCTCAGAGAGTCATAATAAAATAGTAGACAGGATGGTTTAAACCATCAGCAGAAATTTATTTCCCCAAGTTTTAGAGGCAGGAAGTCTGAGATTAAGGTGCCCCATTATTGGGCTCTGGTTCTCTTGCTGTGCCTTCACATGTCATTTGCTTTGTGGATGAGCACAGAGAGAGACAGAGACAAGATAAAAATGAAATGAATGAGTCTGTTTTTCTGTTGTTGTAAGGCCACAAATTCTATCAAAATGTAATCCATCTTTTGACTTCATTTAACTTTCAATACCTTCCTAAATTCCCTATCTCCAAATAAAATCCACCGGGGATTAGGACTTCCGCATGAATTTTGGGAGGATATAATTCAGTCCATACCAAATATACACCAAATTCTATAGGGAGGGGAATCCCTTCTCTGTAAATTTATATAATTGTTTTAAAGGAAAATCAAATGCCCTAAATTACAATAGATCCCTCTAGGTTATAGAATTATACATTATTTCTTTTGCTTGTCTATATTTTTTGAATAGATAACATGTATCAGTGAGTGAGGGAAGAAATATACGTTTGTTCTTATGAATATTTTTAATTTAAACTTTTAATTTTGAGATAACTGTGGACTTAGAAGAAGTCATAAGAAATAATACAGAAAGACTAATATCCTTTGCCCAGTTTTCCCCAATGGTAACTTTATGGGAAAATGATATAATTTTATAAATGTAATGTAGACACTGGAACAGAAAAGACACAGAGCTTTCCACCATCACCACCACGTCTTATTTTATTTCATTTTTTTTTCTCACAGACACAACTGCTTTCCTCCTGTCCTACCCCCTCCATATTTTCTTGTTTTTTTTTTTTAACTAGGGATTGAACCCAGGGGCACTTTACTACTGAGCCATATCCTCAGCCCTTTCCCATATTTCATTTAGACATGATCTCACTGAGTTCGTTAGGGTATCCCTAATTTGCTGAGGCTGGCTTTAAACTCAATATCCTCCTACTTAAGCCTTCCAGAGCCACTGGGATTATAGGTGTGTGCCACTGCACCCAACCCACTCCATTCTTAATCATTGGCAACCACTCATTTGTCCTACAATTTCATCCTCTCATAATTTCAAGAATGTTATATAATGGAACTATATAGTATATTAACCTTTGGAGACTGAATTTTTCCCCCCACTCAGCATAATTCTCTGGAGACTGTATGAACAGTCTCTTTCTTGATTTTAGTATTCCATCAGACCAGGAACCAGACCTCATGACCTCATTTTTCTTTTATTACCTACTGGCCATATCTCTGAACACAGTCACATTAGGATATAGAGTTTCAATATGCAGTTTTGAGGAATGTGACAGTCCATGGCAATTCCCACTGTTGAGTATGGATGTGCTATGATATTTCTAAGCACTCACTTGTTGTAGGTCAGCAGCATAGTTTAAAAACTAGAGTTTGGGACTGTAATGAATAAAATTGCCATAAACATCCATGTAAAAGTGAACATAATTCTTCATTCCTTTGTGATAAAGACACAGGGGTTCAATTGCCACACAGGGGTTCAATTGCATGTTTGGTTTTTTAAGGAAAACTGACAAATTGGTTTTCTCCATGGCTACAAACATTTTATATTTCTATATATAATTTATGAATGCTTTAAATGTTATAGATAGTAGAATTTTGTTTGACATATAGTTGTAAATACCTTTTTATGATTCTGTAATTTGTCTTTGCATCATTTGCACGTTTTTTCAGAACAAATATTTAAATTTAAATTAAGTATAATATTAATTTTTATGGATTTTGCTTTTGTTGAGAAATCTTTGTCTTTAAAGCTCACAGATTTTACCATTTTTGAAAATAATTTTGTAGTTATACATTTTAATTTGTGGTCCACTTATTTTTTTATATGGTTAGGAACTTAGATGTCTATTTTTTTTTTTTTTTTGCTTTTTGTTTTGTCTTGTTTGTGGAGGTCCATATTTTCTGTGTATAATTGCTTGCTTACCTTTGTAAAAACCATTTGATCATATTTATGTGTGTCTATGCATCTGAAGTTGGAGTTTTGTTCTTTTCCACTCACATATGGATTTAACCCTCAAGAATACCACACAGTCTAGATAATGTGTCTAGAAATCAGGTAGATTTATTTCTCCCACTTAATTATTCCTTTCAAAATTGTTTTAATCTACTTTATTTGTCTTTACAAATAAACCATATCTACAATATATCTTTAATATATTTTTAAGTTTTCCAGTATATTCTCTTATACTATTTAGCTTTTTAGTGGTTATTTTAGACATTGTTATATATACATAACTTTTCTCTCTGTATTGTATCATTTTACCAGTTTGAGTGACATTTTGAAACTTTATATTCTTTTAGCATTCCCTATTTGTTATATAATTGCCTTAAAATATTTACTTTGCATGCACTTAGGACCACACCAGTGTTCGATTTTTTTTTTCTTGCTTCAATCACAAAGCTTAATTTAGAGAGCTCAATATGAGAAAGAAAGCCTATCTAATTTAACTATCTATCTATATGTCTGTCTATCTATCTATCTATCTATCTATCTATCTATCTATCTTTTAAAGAGAAAGGTTCTAGGAATTCCTCCTTTTCTAATTTCTTCATTTCTTTCCCCCTTGTTTTAGCCATTCTTTTAGTGAAGATCTGTTGGTGAAAAGTTCTTCTAATTTCCTTTATCTGAGAGTGTCTTGATTTCCTTTTTATTTCTGAAGGATATATTCACTTGATTTGGATTTCTGGGTAGATAATTCTTTCGCTTTTGAGGTAAAAAAAAAATTATTGAGCCCACTTCTTTGTGATGAAAAAAATTAATTGTTATTCATATTGTTTTTCCCCATTGGTAAGTTATCATTTTTCTCTAGGTTGCTATTAAGATTTGCTTCTCATCTTTAGTTTTAAAATTTTTTAGTGTTCTGATTCATACTGGGTATTGAACCCAGAGTACTCTACCATTGAAGTACATTTTCAATCTTTATGTTAATTTTAATTTTTATTGTTTTTAATTTTTAGACGTGGTCTCACTAAGTTTCTAAGGCTGGCCTCAAACTTGAGATCCTTCTGTGTCTCAGTCTTCTAAGTAATAGGAAGAGAAGTTCACTTATTTTTATTTTTAATTGACAAATCATATTTTATATATTTTGAGGGTAAAGTGATGTTTTGAGATATATATATATATATATATATATATATATATATATATATATATACACATACATACACACACACACACACACACACACACACACATATATGCATCATGGAAAGATAAACTCAAACAAAATATTCTACACCATACATATTTTTTACTTTTGTGTAATAGATATCAAAACTTATTCCTTCTAACTAGAATTTTGAACACATTGATCAACATTACCTAGGTCCCTACCCTTGCCCACCCCCTAGCCTCTGCTAACAAATATTCCATTCTCTATGTGTATAACACTCTAGATTCTGCATATGGGATCTTAAATTGTTTTTTTGTGCCTCTTATTTAACATAGTGTTCTCCAGATACATCCATACATCCGTTATGTTGCAAAGGACAGAATTTCAGAAGATTAATTGTGATGTATCTTGGTATCAATTTGGGGAGAATTTATTCCATCTGGAGTGTATTGGCTTCTTGAATCTGTAGGTATATGTCCCTTGCCAGATTTGGGACATTTTTACCCATTATTTTGCCAAGTACTTCAGTACTTTCTCAACATTTTATTCCTCTCCCTTCATTGACTCCTTTGACACAAATGTTGGATTTTTTTTTTTTAATAGTCCAACAGGTAACTGAAATTCTATTCAGTTTTTCAATCTGTATTCTCTCTGTTGTTCAGATTGAGCATTTTGTATGGCTCATCTTTCATTTTATTGATGCTTTTTCCATTCCCTGCAGTCATGTATTGAGCCCAAACTTTGAGCTTTATATTTCAGTTATTTTACTTTTTAGTTGTAAAATTTCCATTTGATTTTTCTTATATCTTCTGTTTTTAATTATTTTTTTTATTTATATATGATAGTAGAATGCATTACAATACTTATTACACATATAAAGCACAATTTTTCATATCTCTGGTTGTATACAAAGTATATTCACACCAATTCATGTCTTCATACATGTACTTTGGATAATAATGTCCATCACATTGAACCATCATTTCTAACCCCATACTCCTTCCCACCCTTCTGCCCTATTTCTTTGCTGAGATTTTTCAATTTCTTTCCTTTGGCCTTCAGTTTTTAAATTTGGTCCAATAGCTTGTAAGTGTTCATTGACACATTTTAATCAAGGCCTGCTTTAAAAATCTTCAACAGATATTATTATTATTATTATTATTATTATTATTATTATTATTACCACCACCTCACTATGTTACCCAAGCCATTCTCTAACTCCTGGGTTCAAGTTATCTTTCAGTCTCAGCCTTCTGAGTGCTAGGATTATGAGTATATGCCACTATGTCCAGCTTTTTTCAGATAATTTGAACACTCCTATCATCTTGGTTTTAGCATTTATTGGTCATAGTTTTTCATTTTGTTGAAATCTCCTTATTTCTTGGTATCATGGATGATGACACTTGAAGTTAACATACTTGCTTTATTGTATAATACTCCAATTCTTATTTTTAAATCTATTTTAATTAGCTTTCTCTGACATCACTCTGGTAGGGCAAGGTGAGGAGTGTTATCATTGCCAAGTGGAGATAGAAGTCCAGGTCCCTTACTCTGCCTCTTTTGACATCTAACATGTGAGATAAGATTGGGACTCTCTGTACTTCTGAATGGGGAATGGAATTTCTGGATAGCCACTGGTTCCACTCCACACTGCCACTGGGTGACGGTGAGAGTTCTGGCTCTCTACTGGCCTTCCTCTAAAATCAATTCATCAGGGAAGGAGGAGGAACTTCAATACTGCCAGGTGTGGGTAGAAGTCTAGACTCTGTGCTTGATCTTCTCTGGTGTAGGTAGGTGTGTGAGAGCCATTTTATTTTATTTATTTTTCATGGTGGTGGTTGGCTGGAATAGAGTAGTTATTGTTTAAACATATTCTGCCTTGCTGGTCTTTGGCTAGAGTGAGTGTACATGATGACATTTCCAGGTTGCCATCTTAATCGGTCTAAGTCTGAGATATGTGACAAAAAATTAAAACCATGTTCTTTCTAGAGCCCACAATACTTCACCATTTTGCCTACTTCTTCTTATCTTTTAGTCCTTGTTTTGTTTTATACATATAATTGCCAAGGTTTTTTAGCAGTGCTTTAGAAGAAGTATAATTAAGAGTCTGTCTATACCGTATTTCCAAAAGCAAAAGTTGCTGTGCTCACATATTGCTGGAAAATCAGAAGAAGAAAAAAAAAAAAAAAGAAAGAAAGTGCCTGATGTGTACTATTTTATAAAATACCTTTTAAAATATACACTGATTATGTTCCATAAATATCTAAAGTGAAATGTCAATGTATTGCCAGTGGATTTAAGTTGGGATAAGACATGAAAGAATACATGAGGTGGCGTGATTTATTAGAGCCCAAAGACATGACATATAGGTCTTCTACCTAAAAGAAATAAAGATGGTGTGTCATGATTTCTAAATTACATTGTATATAACTGTAATGTATACATGTGACCACAGGGTACAATAAATTTCACATGAATATATGACTTTGTCAAATATAGGTACCAGAGTAAAATTAAGAAAATAATGAAGAGAAGCCTGAAATTGGTATTAGATAACATTGTATAAAATTCTGACCCTGGTTCTAAAATTCTTTAAAATCATGAGCAAATAAATTAATCTTTATGAATTTCAAATTCAAGATTATTTTCGAATATAATTCTCATTACACTATTATTGGTTATATGGAACATAACTAGATCAGCAATTGGATACACCTTTTTTACACATTAATATGAATAATACGATGATGCCACAACTTGATTATTTTAGTCATAGAAACTGTCTTTGTAGTAAATCAGAATATGCTACTTTTAAGGAAGCAGTATGATTAGACAGAAATTAATTTGGATTATGGAAATAGATATGGATTGAAGTTTGAATTCATGACTTTGTTCAGTGAACTCAGGACATCAAATCTTTCTATTTTATAATTTCTGTTCTTGTAAAATATGACTAAATCATTTATGCCTCATAGGTGTATTTTAAGAGTTAAAAATAACTTTTATCTGCAACCTGGTATCTATAAGTAGTTAACACCAATTCTCCTATGTCCCCAGTTGAATTGTGAAAAATTTAAAATAAACCAAATTTAAAATATTGCAACTATATTCAGGTACACAGAAACATTTGTTTGGATTTGAATTCCAGTTAGAATGAATTAAATTGCCTCATTACCTCTTCTCTAGCATTACAAGCATCTGAGAAAATACTATTTATTTTTCATCTTTGTATATTCAAAATTATGTATTCTAAAGTCTGGTTCACTGCTGTATTCAGCAAATATTTGGTGAAGCAATGAGTAAATGAATAAGAAACTAAGATAAAAAAAATGTTTCTCTGAATGAAAAGAAAAAAAAAAATGTTTTTAAAATAAGACCAGAATCAAAGCTTAGTATTTCAAAAGCTTCCACCATCCAGGGTAATTTTCTGAAGTCTGTACCACTGATATTATTATTTGGCAAGATAAGAACGATATTGCAATAGGGTTAATGGTGTTTATTTTCCAACAAAATCCCTTTGATTTAAATCCACATACCCTTCAGTGATGGTTCAGCTTGGTTAGTCTTGAAAATTAAAGTATTACTGAAGGTGGACTCTCTGAAAAGAGATGTATTCCTGGACAAGAATAATAGTCAGTATCCAGGGCAACTAGTTTATTCACCCAGAAAATAACTGGTGTCCATTCATCATGAGATGCTGATACTGATGGATTGTTTTAATATTTCTTGAAAGCATTCAATTTGTTGGGCATGAGACAGAATTTTCAAAAGACCACTAGCCACCTTTCCTAACTGTTTTATTGTGGAAATTCCTAAACAAATATTAAAATAACAGATAGTGAAAGTCATTCATATATACATACATATATATGTATATACACACACATATATATATGTATATATATATATATATACACACCTACTTATATGTGTGTATGCAAACACACACACACACAGTTTTTCCATATTATCTTTTAATTAAAAGGTTTTATTTAAGAGGTTCCATATTAATTTTACTTGCAAACAGAAGAGAAGGCTAGCACACAAAATGAGATTTAAAATATTTTCTTTCATAAAATAAACCAGTAATTAAGGAGGAAAGAGATTAAAATTCATTTTTGGATTTAAGAAATTCATGCATTTTTCTGTATTCTAAATTTCTAATTAACTTTTTGTATTGTTCTCAAGTTGATTTTAATATATTTTATGATAGTTTTATACTCAGGATAACCACCATGAGTTTGTTTAAGCTTGGAGCAATAAATTTCTGTGTTTGACTTTAAGAACATTTAAAATTCTAGTGAATGGATTAAAATTAATTAGCTATTATTTCAACCATTTTAAAAATTATTTAAACTAATTTATAATAAAATTTCAGGTACAACATTACTGCCAGTAAATAATGGAACTGTAAATTTATTCCTAAATTTCCTAGCAGTCAAGACTTTTAAGGGTAACCTATTAAATTAGAGAGTATTTTGATTTGGTAGAAAATAACAAAACTGTTAAGCATGAAAAATAAATATTTGCTCTAAATCTTAGATTTAAAAGTCTGTAAAAAGATATTTTATTTACAAAAGGAGATTTGAGAATACAAAAAGCATTTAAGGAAAGTCAAAATTCTAAATTATTTCTACTGGCACATACTAATAAGTAAATCACCAAAAGAAATCAACACATAAAATGTATTTATAGTTGTCAATCAGATTGTTAAATATACTAAATGAGCTTGCAATTAAAACTACAAAAAGATTATAAAACATGTGAGTTATTACATAATTATGAAAGGTCAAGAAATAATAAAGGAGGAAAATGTAAAAAGTTGTAATTAAAGGTATAGCGTGGAAGTAACATCCTTAAATATCAACTATTAAAGGCAGAACTGCTATAAGCAAGAACAGTGTAGAATAGGAAGTTAATATTTTCTCCAAGTTTCAAACAGAATCTTATGACCATTGATGAAGCCAACTGTAAATTTGCATAATCAGTACTTTATCTTATTAGTAAGATAACTCCAGTCATTGGGGCCTAAAGTATCCAGGTGTTTATTCCCAGGAATGAAGAATAACAGTAGGGAAAGAGGGTCAAATAACCTCACCTGGTTCTGTTGGCACTGAAGAAAAGTTGACACTCAAATTGCTGGCCCATCTGCCTCCAGGGCGGCTGAAAGGTAGGGACATTGAAGGGCTTATTTTCTGAATGGAAAATAAATGCCCCAGTAACATAGTTTTTTGTGTTGCTATAACAAAGTATTTGATGTACAATATATATAAAATTATATAAGATTTTTTTTTGTAATTCTGGAGGATGGGAAGTGCAAGATGTAGGAGCAAGTAGGTTCAGTGTCTGGTAGGGGTACCTGTCAACACCTTAACATGGCATAGGCTTAAAAGTATATTAAGAATGACTTATAACACTTTCTATATGGAATCTCAAAGAGCTCACTAACAATAATAACATAATTATCATTTTTATATAACAATATAATCATTTTTGCAGGAAAACGTGAGTCACACAAAATCATATAGAGAATCAAAATACCTTCATGTCATTTCAGATAAGGTTCTATTCCACAATTAGTTCATATGAGGTCAGGTTTTTATGCATCTGTGAACATTATTTTTCATGGCAGATGAGCAATGAATTCATGTCTTCAAACCCTTTTGCAGGGCTTTAATCCTACCTATGAGGGCTTCATGCTTATGGATTATTTGCGTACTAAATGTCTCACCTTGTAGTATTATCTTGGAGGTTAGTTTTTTGAAACATGAACTTTGGGGAATTGGCTGCAGTATAACACTATATTAGCCCAAAATAGAAGACAGCACACTTGTTTTAATTTGTCAATGATTTATCAGAAAAGGTAGAACAGTTTCTTAAGGTGGAATATAAATTAGGATCCTCTGGGGAGCTTTATGTAATAGTGATTACTGAGTCCTCCAGGAATAATTAAATCAGAATTCCTTGAAGAGGCATGGGTCTCATATTTTAAAGCTCCCATATTGATTTTATGCACAGTCAAAACTGGAATTCATCATAATAGGCCACTGTTGACAAAAAGGACAATTTACTCAGGGTGCAATCAAATATGTATTAAATGAGAGTATTGGTTTTTAAAAGTGCAATTTGAAATACTTAAACAAGGTACAGTAAAACATATGTGCCACCACCTCATTTGCTCACCTGATTCAGAATTTCTGGAAAAGTTTTCAAGAGAATCTTAAAAATTTGGGCATTTCATTGTACCTAGCACATTTCCTTCAGCATATAGGGCACAATTTGTGAATTTTAAGAAGTACACAGAAATATCATCACTTTTTAGTTAATCATGCAGTATAAAATCATCTTTTTAAAAATATTTATGTCTAATTTTTATTTTTACTTTTACATGCCAGTCTGACTGAAGAAAATCTCTAAATATTTAGAAGGTAGGAATCATGAAATCCATATAAAAATTTTGTTTGATATGTACAAACCAAAAGCATTCTGCACAAAATTGTAAAATTTATAAATTGTAAGTTGGGAGTTTTATTCCAATAAAACACATTCTGTGAAGTCCCAGAGTACTATAAATCTTTAAGTTTTTAACCTTAACTGTTGTTAAAACATGCCAGATGGTTCACTTTGTATAAACAAAAGTACGTTTTGATGAATCATTTTCTGTTTTACTTTATGAATTACATTAATAATTCCATGGTGTAAAGTATTTTCTATCTAATTTCAAAATGGGTGTGGTTCACAATATGGCTTAACTATAGCATAACAAGAAAAACAAGACATCGGTGAATTCATATATATTTTTTTATTTTTTTCATTTTCTCAGTTAAGGATCAATAGGTTATATTTTGCCTACCAGCAGGAGTTAAATAAAACGCTAGATCTGCTGGCATTAACCGTAATCATTTGCTCTTTAAATTTTTTTAGAAAGCAGAGTGATATGAAACCACAAGAGTAAATTTAGATGAAAATTGTATATGCTTTAATTAAAAATTAGCCTGGATCCCTGTTTAAAAGGCATCTTTTAATAATTAACAGAAATTGTAGTGTTTCAGAACAGTAATTTTCGTAGGCTCTTAAAAGGCCTTATAGTTTGTATCTTTCATAGCAATAAACCATGTGTAACTGACAGTGTCTGCTTGCTATGCATAATTCTGAATCACACCATGCTATATTAGTTTGCATGGAGGAAACAAATATTAATAGCTCTCTTTATACTTCATGCTTATTAAGCTGAGAAAAAAACTTAAATGTTTTCTGTATTGAGCATACTGTTAGAATGCAGGTGGAAATCTGGACCTATTTCAGTAGTGTCTAGTCTGCTGGCCAAAAGCATACTTGAACAATAAAGTATAGCACAAGGAAGAGTAAATAATAGTTATGAGTACAGGACCACAGTTACTTACCTTTAATTTATTAATCCCCAAAGCTTTGAAAACCTAAGGTAGTTTTGTAACTTATTTGGTATAAAAACCTGACCTCATATGAACTAATTGTGGAATAGAACCTTATCTGAAATGACATAAAGGTATTTTGACTCTTTATATGATTTTGTGTGACTCACATTTTCCTGCAAAATTGATTATATTGTTATATTAAAATAATAATTATGTTATTATTGTTAGTGAGCTCTCTAAGATTCCATATAGAAAGTGTTACTTTCAATCCTCTGAAAAAGAAACTGTATATAATTATATATAAACTATATATATTTACAATGAGACTAGAAAAATACTATATTTTTATAGCATAAAATGCTATATTTTTATAGAATTTTTCTAGTCTTATTGTAAATATTTTTAGAACTCTACACTATTTCTTGTAACTGATACTAACTATCCTCTTTTGATAATGTCAGTTTAAAGAACAATTTCAAATGAATGGCAGTAGAAACTATATTTAGATAGGGGAAAAATGTTAAGATATTAATCTCAGTCCAGATTTGTTAAAAACAAAGGATAAACAAACAAACAAACAAAACACCAAAATCTGAAAACCAAAAATACCAAAACAAAGAAAACAACAGTAACAACAAAAACAGAGCCTGAGGCAGGAGCTTATGTTCTTTTGTTCTTCTTGACTATTCAGTGTTCAATCAAGGAAGCAATTGTGTATAAAAGTGGGATGAGTTAAGAAGGAGGGAGGTCACACAGGAAGAGCTGTTCTAAGACCTGTGTGTGTACTTGGTATTAACTTTCTAAGACCATCTTTAGGGAGAATGTGTTAAATATTGCACTTTAGGACACTTATTCCATGGGGGAGTACGGTCAAGGAAAGCAAACAAGTATTTCTGCTGACTCTTTTTTCTTAGAGACTTGACCTTAAACCATTAATTTTCTGTACACTTCTAGATTGTTGAATGGTGGGTGCCAAACAGATCCTGCCAGAATCTTGTGCTTTGGTGGCAGGGGGAATTCATCTTGGGGAAGAATTAAGAAGCTCCAAGTATATGTAGGCATAAAGAGGAGGAACTGTTCCCACAAGAAATAGGCCAGTATATAAACTGGAAAAAGAAGTGGCCCTTTGTTCTGTATCCAGATGTGATTGAGAGGGTTTGCAGTATCATATAAGCTGTATCTAATTAATGTAAGTCTCAGAAACTAAATGTTAGGCAATATTGGTTTGACAAAGACTGGTTGTTCAGCACCAAGGACAGTACCGTACTGGCTTTATTCTGTTCCTCTATTTACAAATTTTCCTTATTACAATACTCTTGTGAATTTTATCCACTTCAGTAAATGTTTTAAAATAATAGCTACCATTATGTGGATGTCTAAATATTTTGGTCTGAATTTGACATGATTATCACCAAAGAAATTATTATTTTTATCTCAATTTTGCTGGTGAGGTGCTTACTTATTTTGAGGTTACCTAGTTATTATTGAGTGATAGAGTTGGAAATCAAATGACATTCATAGGACACAGAGGGCCAAATTCTTTCATATGTAACATATGTTACAAATCTGTGATCTTTCAGAACAGGAATACTCTTCCATATAGATTACCTTTTACCAAACAGTTCTGTCCTTAGGAATGTGATGGCACTTTTTAGTGTGGTTCAAATGTTCCTGTTTTGTTCTTAGTCCTTAAGATGGACTCTGTAAGATTGGAAGAATGTGTTACTTCTCAAATTTCAATGTGCATATGAAAAACTGGTTATCTTATAAATTGTAGATTCTTATTCAGTTTGGAGCAGAGATTATATATTCCTGAGATGTTTCCAAGTCTTTACTTGCAAGGATAGTATTACCTGCAAAATGCTTTTCTGGTTCAGTGCTTACTTATTTGAGGTTACCTAGTTATTGAAATTATAAATTTCAGTATATGCATCTCTATATATTACATTATATATTACACACACACATATATATATGTGTGTGTGTGTAAGTTCTAAGTTTGATTGTAATATGTATTATAAGTAGTGGATCAGTTCTCAAACATTATGTGATGATGAGTTATTTGAAGAAGTTGAAATTTTTTGACTCTGGAACCAAGAGAAAATGACTACACAAAGAAAGCTTACTTCAAAGTTCTTATGGTATCAGAAAAAAAAAAAAAAAACAGCTTTGTAATGAGAACTTTAATCAATTAAACTAAGTTTTATCTATCTCAATAAATATTTACTGATGGTAGAAAGATGTAATTATCAATAATTGTCATAAAAGAATGGATCATAAGAAAAGAGTGGACTTGTTGAAACAGTGATAAAAAAGTTTTAAGATTTTGGACTTAAAACATTAATAAATGATTTATTCAAGAAAAACCTTATGTGCTCTTTAGAACTCTCAATTTGTTAATATAATAATATGGGAAAATCACCAGTTAGGAAATTAAAAAATATCTCCTTCATAGTTTTATGATTTAAATACATTATTATTAATACAGGGAAATATAAAGATGTAAAAAGAATATGCTGAAATGAACAAACCAATCATCATAATGAAGAATTAAGGAATATTATTTAAGAATTTTGTACTTTTTAATTTAATTCATCAGGGATAGTAAAGAAACATTTAGAACATTTAATCATGTGACCTTTAGTTTAAATGTCTGAAGCCATTTTGACAGTTATGCACAAGCAGTTTCTAATTCTGACTTCAGATCCTCCCCCTCTGTCTTCTTATATCAAATTTAACCAGAAGAAGTAAATAAAAACAACGATGGAAGGTTCCTGTCTGTAACTCACTCTCCTGGAGGGCTCACCCTGCTGATATACTGCTGTAATAAATTACACAACTAGTGCAATTCTTTTGATTTGTTACTGCAATAGATCATGCACGTGATGACTGACATAAACATGTGTCCCATAGACAGCTGGGCTGCACGATATTTTATTTCTCTTTCCTCATTTTCAAGTGTTCAGTTTGAGAAGTAAGAAAGAAAACAAATTGAAAAATACAGGAGGTTATTGGTGGAACAGCCCTCCTCTTTGACTGCAGAAATAATAGCTTTTCAATTGGGAAGTCCCAAAGCTCTTCTCTGCTTCTAGTCCCTCCCAAAGGGCTGTTTTAAAAATATAAAAACAAACAAACAAAAAACAAAAACAAAAACAAAAAACCCAAACATTAATTCATATGAATTAGGTTTTTTGAATTCAGGCTATAGCTTTCTTTTTTTTTCATTTTTTTGACTATATAAATACATAGTGACAGGCTTGATAGACTTCATCTGCATTTCCTTATTCTTTCTCTGAGCTATTGGGAACTATCATGGGAATTGGAATTACAAACATTTAAAATCAAAGTAATTACCTAATAGGCTGTTATACCCCTAATTTAAAAAGTAAAACATTTATTCCACCATGAGTCCAATTATTTTCTTTTAAACTTAGAATTTATGCTAAGTGTAAATCATCTCTGTTTCTTTCATGTTACAATTTTGCTCCATTATTCCTTCTTGGGACTTATGTGTAATTGGGAACACAAGCACTCAAAATAATGTATATGGTTATCTATTCTCTCTGTTCTATTTGTCTATCTGGAAATCTGTGTGTAATTCATGATATTATTTGATGACATGGATTTCTTTCTCCCTCATTAATGTTTAATATTTCCAGACTTTGTTTTGTTAAGAACTGTGAAGGATCTGAACAGTTACCTTACTTGCTGAGTTATTCTATCTATATGAATATTGAAGAAATGCAAGACTTTGGGCCAAAGAACAAAGTTTTTATTGATAAAACCAGACTAACAGAGTGAAAATAAGATATTAATTTCCCAGATTTAAACCTTCAGAAATGGAAGCTAATGGAATATTTTAAAATAGATGGCAGGCTGCATCACAAGGACAAGAATGAAGAGCAATGGATTTCTTCTATTTATAAAAGACAACCATCTCCTTTCTCTCCCAAAAGGACAAAGGAAAAACAAAAACAAAACCCTTTAATCCTTTGAGACTGGATAGAAGTATCTGGATTCATATCATAGCATTCTGAAGTTTAAATATGTGTTTCCAGTGGCCAAATAAATTCGAAGTGGCTGTCAGCTCTTAAGGCATGGAGATACATCCAAATTTGGGAATTTGAGAAAGTGGTCAAGTATTCCTTGTACCTTGGGGCTTAATGGGACCTAGCTCAGTACCATTTGGCCTTCATGGGAAAACAAGTTTTATTGATTTTTTAGATTAGAGAAATATATTACTGATTTGATTTTCATGACACATGAATAGTATAATATTTCTGAGAAAGTATTACCTATCTTTATGTCATATATTCCTGTATCTTATAAGATTAGGACTTTCTTCAAGAACAATGGAAAACTTAAAAAAAAAATTTCCCACAGGGTCATGCTATTGCAAATTTCTTCCCAATTATAGAGTTTTGTATTTCTCCTCTTCTCCTTTCTCCCCTTTCCCCTTGCTTCCTTTGTATCTTTGACCTCAACAAACTTCCTCACTTTTATTCCCCTTTTCTGACCAAAGCAGAGCAATGGCAAGAAGAACCAAAATCCCAGTCCTTATGGAAGAATATATTCCAGGGCAAAGACAGACATTAACCAAAATGATTAGGTAAATATATGGTCAGATAGATAGTGATAAGTGCTTAGAAACAAAAAACAAACAAACAAAAAGGATTTGAGGAAAAAGGGATTGGTATTGCAAAAGAATAGTTCAGAAGACTTCACTAATATGGAGATTGAAGCAGATAGGTTCAGAAAGAGAACCAGCTACCACATGGGTTTTGGATGGAAAGGCATGGTAGTCAGAGAGAGATGTGAATGGATAAACCTTGAGAAGAGGGCACAACTGATGATCAGGAGGCCAGGGTGGCTAGATAAGGAGAGAAAGATGAGAGTAGTAAGAAAGGTTAGTCGTTTTTTGTTTTTTTATTTTTTTAATTTAGCACTCATTTCTTCATTGTTATTGCCTAGTACCTTGCGTGGGATTGTGTTGATAGACCAGCAATGAAATATTAGTTTCTTTAGAATTTAAACTCATCTTCCCCCACATAAGGAGCTATGTCTTTGTAGATGACAATAAATGTGAAAAAAAAAAAGTAAGGATCTTAAATTTGATAGTCTGGGACCCTTTGGAAAAAAGAAAAATCTACATCGCATAATTAGATTCTGCCAACTTGTGTTTTCCTCTATTATCCTTTCATGCCTAAAACATACTCATTTTTTCCTGATACAAATCATTATATCCATTAGTAATATTTTACAGACTAAATGAGAGTTTATAAATACTCATTGTGAACATTTATGCTGGTCTGACTCTCCTTTATTTTTACTATAAAGTTTAAGAGTCTTCTCATTAATGATGAATTGTTATGATTAAATTATTAACCATTTATTTTTAAGTGTGATTCATATTATTTTTTGTTAAGATCATGAAAATTGCCATAATTGTATTTAACTATGTCATTATTCTTCTTGCTAATAAATATGACTAAAATTTGGAGGCTAAGAAACTATTTGAATCAAAATCTTAAAAATAAGAAAATAAATGAACCAAGTCAGTAGGGACATTGTCATCAAAATATGAAGTCTTTAGGGGATAAGGTTTTATAATCCAAATAAAAATGTATATCATTAGAGAATGCCATAAAAATACAACATAACTGGGCTTATTACTTTGACAGATGATACTAGAAATGCAATCTAGTTCAAAGTGATTGGAAAGATGGTATACATGAAAGAAGTATTGGGTTTCTTACAGTGCTATATTGTGCTCAACTTTCAAATTTAATTTCTCAATAGATCTCTGTTTCTTCCAGTTTTAAATGGCTTTGGTAACAGGCTGTGTGCACTTGAATATAAACTGAACTTGTGTGACAATGCTTTTATTCATATGTGACATCTTCTGTCCATTCAATACTAATCTTATTCAAAACTGAAACTTCCAGTGAAACAAAATCAAAGTCAATTAAAAATTAAAATACTCTTATAAACTCAGGGGAACATATGGACTAGAAGAAGCTAAAAAAAAATAATCAAACTAACAGACTCCTTTAAGAAAGGTGACAGAAGGTTAAATATGTATATTTTTGGAAGTAAAATAATGAAGTGAATAAACAATGCAGTTGAAAAGTTCAACTATCATTATGAAAGTCTGTCTAAACTTACCTGTACAATAAAACAACTATTGGTCCCCCTAGACATGTGCCACTTTTAAGGTAATGATATAATAAACAAAGCCACAAACAATAATTAGGGATAGTGTGATTTGAGTGACCACTAACTTCCTAGGTAAACATTGGAAAAGGGAATAGGAGAGATTTGTTTAGTTGAGAATGAATGATCTTAGAAGCTGGTTTTAGAATATAAACAGTGAGAAATATTATTTGGAATATCCAGATTCAGGAATGATTGCTGTCTGATGGCTCATTTTCTTTGGTGGCATTAGTGAATTTGGTGAATCCAACTCACTCAACTCTGTATAACCATTGTCTGAAAAAGGAACACTTTTTTTCTCCTGATGATATTTTTGGGTCAACTTGCATTACTAACAGTTGTGTTCACTGCTTTCCTTATTCCTCTGAGTTGTATCTTCAAAAAGAAACAAAGATTTTCCTAAAGGAAATAGGAAAGAAAGGCTTGGAATTCGAGGCATTGACTATAAAAAAAAATGTGAAAGTATTTTGAGGAACAAAGTTTAGAGTTTGGAGTTTTATCTGACCCGAGTATCTGATATAGAACTGGTAACACATATATGGTTCAAATGACCAGAAACATAAGCCAATGGCTTTTAAATTACAGATTATAATATGATGCAAGTATTTCCCTTGTCATCTTCAGAATCAGAAATATGAGACTCATGTGAAGTTTATACATTCTGTTGGTTTAGCACAGGGACTGCATTTCAAAAGATTGAGAGTACCAAGATCAAGCCGGGTTTATTCTTGTGATGCTTTCCCTAATGTCCCCTTCCTGCTTTGCTGAACCTGATCTTTGATTCTTTTTAACCTGTTGCAAGGCTACAACCTTTTTCTTTTACTGTTTCCTTCCTTTGTTCCTGACATTCACACAGAATATCGCAAGCAACCAATATTGAAATAAGTAAAGCTGAAAGTAAGATGTACTTGAACATAAGAAGTAATGGCACAGTTAATATAAATACAGTTAAATTTACTGGAAAAATATATAGCACAAGTAAAACAGCATGTTACATGTACACATGCATTTCTTTATTTTGATTAATGTATTTGTACTGCTTATGTCTGAAAAATTAAGAAGACAGCATAAAGCCCCATTTCTGCCTATATAAAGTTAGGATTTGGTTTGTGAAATTAAGCTGTTAGAACTGTTAGAGCTTTTAGAAATTACTTAAGGGAATTTTTCTCATTTCAATATTCATAATTTACTCATGCTTGTAGACATAGATCCCCATTTCTGAACAAACATACTCCTCAGAATCTATGTTCTTAGTTCAGGACCTTTTTGAGTTCATCATAGGATCAGTAATGTCCTTTTATAAAAGCAACCCTAGGGTCAAAATGTGACTTGTCCAACACAGGTAAGTTTCAGGGTTAGAGTGAAAAGCTGAAGTCTAATCAGAAAGTGTAACTATGTAAAAATTTGGAGGAGTATTTAAAGAAGCTTCATTTTTATTTATGTGCAAGGACAAGAGGCTACCATATCATTTCATGAATGCTGAATGTGTCCTATTTTATTGTACATTATGTCTAATGCCTTACAATGTATTCATTGAGAAATATTGCTTATTTAATGACTTTTTCCAACATAACTTAGACTTGACATTAACATTTAGGTGATATTAAGTCACCAGTTAGTTTTCCAAATTCAGTTAAAGGAAGAGCGTTTTATTATCTAACATGACTAAAAGAATGCCAGGAAGTGATTTATATACTACATAATTCTGAGCATGTCCTTGAACAATTGTAACTGCTTATTTTTTGTCATCTTTCTGGCAGCTGTCAAATTGTAATGCTTAATGATTCAACTTAAATTAACTAAAATGAATCCTTGTGGAAAAACATAATACCTGCTTAGTACAAGGTAGTAGATTATATTGCCTTCATTTACACAGAAGTTATTCATAATCCATTGACACCTTCTCATTACTAAGTTATGGGTATTTTTTTTCCCCTGAGCAAATAGAAAAATGTAACTTTTTGCAGGTGTTCAGACCTTTTTGTGCCATATGAGTGGTCAAAATGTTGCTGCTTGCTCATGAAAAGAGCCAAATAAGGCATAAATACCCAACTAAAGTACAAAAGCACTTTGAGGATACTGTTGTCTTTTTATACAGTGTGTCTCCAAACATTTATCTTTCAATTGAATTTCATTCAATAGCTTTAAATGCAAAGGAAATCACACTAAAATAAAGAAATTATGACTTATAGCAATGTTAAATTAGAGGAGACCAGAGCATTTTGTGGATTATTTGAATATTATGTATTTTTTAAATCCTTAATTAAATCAATTATAGAAAACTAGATATGAAATGTCAGGGTTCGAAAGATAGATAAATGCATACTAATGTGTAGATGGAGTAAAGCATGAATTTTAAATCAACTGCAAAAATGAAATCATTCCCTTTATCTCTATATTTCTCTCTTATTTTTTTTCTATTATAAAAGATCTCATTCATAGGCCATAGGAGGCATTAGTAGGAAAGCTATTTAAAATGTGCTACTTAAATAAGTATTTTTACTTTAATCTGTCCTTGGGCAAAATACATCCAAGTGTGAGAATTTGTTAGCCCAAAAGCTCCTGGGTTGAAATGCCTGCTTGAAAAATCATAGGCATGAGAACAAGTGAATTGGGTAATCATTTTAATAGCAGAAGCTGGTTATTAAAAGAGCATTATAAAAACATGCCAACATGGCTATAGCTGATGTAGTGGTTTCATGTAGATTCTGCTTTCTTTTGTTTTCTTAAAGATACTTTTTTCAGGGATTAAAGGACTGAGCTCTTGTTTTTTACTTTTTCTTCTATGGACTGACCTTTATCAAATCCTAAAATAGTCAACCAAAACTTCAGTGATTCCTATCATTTATATGTAGACATTTAAACAAATCTTACATATATATATATATATATATATATATATATATATATATATATAAATTTACAAATTTTAAATGATTAGTTGTTGTTTTTGTATCTCAAGGGATTCAGTCTTAAATCCTTAAATCCCATGCAAAAATATTCCATAGTCTGTGTGGTCATAAACACTAAAAACTAATTTTTTTACTGAATGAACCAAGACCAATCATTCATTTTAGCTTAAAGTTTCCATATTTATTAGGCTTTTTAGTATGTATAATTTCATGTGAAAATATGACTCCTTTATGAGTAAATGTGCTGTAGCATAATTAAAACAAAAATCATAAATAAGTAAAATTTTCTCATTTAGCAAGATATGTGGCAAATTACCCCCATTTCATTTTTTCTTGAGATTATGGGTATAAAAATATATATGACTTCTAAATGCAAAATAATTTACTGCTTTAGTAAGGTTACAGAACACAGGAGTCTTGAATCCACATTTTCAAGTATTTTATTATTGCATGGATTAATACATGGTGTCAGTCATAGCATAGGCCTCAATTTTTCAATTTAAAATAAAGATAAAAACCAATTTACTACTAATGAATATAAATTAATTATATCATTTTAATTTGCTTATAAAAGACCATCTTTGGGTGTATACATATATACATATGTATAGAATAACATACATATGTATATAGTATATATACCATTTGGATGAAACAAAACAAACAACTATTTTACCACTTGTGCCTCCTATGAAATGTAAAATACAAAATCCTAGAGAAATACTAACATCACTTACTGCAGATAAATTATATTAATGTTTCTTAAAAGATAGAATTTTAAAAATACATGACCAGGTATTTCAGGATAGCAATATTTCAGAAACATTTATTATGATTGCATTTTAAGTTTAGCTGAAAAACTAATTTCAGTCCCTCCTAGACTGCTTCCAGGTTCCATTTCAAAAACTTTTAGAGCAAAGGGGACTTCTCAGACTCTATTTTGTGGCTTTCTTTCTTTGTTATTCTTGATTAAACTCTATACATGACAAGAAATACCCATGATTCTAGATGCAATACTACTTCCATCATCAAAACTTTGTTTAATTGAGGAAAAGCCTCTGGTGACTAAAATAGAAGTATCTCAATTTTCATGCTGAAGAAATTAAGTATTTTGGAAGTCAGAAGATCTCTTAGTAGTGAATATCAAACAAATCTCAGTCACCTTTTTTCTTCTAGCATGAATTACAAAGTTTTATCCACCATATAAGTATTCATGTTTTTAGTGTTTGCTTTTTGAATTTTATACACAGCTGTATGAAAAATGAGCATGATAAATGTATGCTGAAAATTCTTATGCCACTTGAAAATAGCATTTACATTATTTATTTCAGTGAAACAGTTTGAAATTCTCATAGAAAACCTCATACAAGCCAAAAGGAATCTCTTAGCAGCCTATGATGGTATATGAGAAAAACGGTATATGTTACTGAAATAAACACCTGAGGATTTTTAATATGCTCCCAGTTTACAGAAAACTTTGGAGCTCTTTAAATATCATTCAAATAAGGAATATTAATTCATAAATACTAATGGAGAATTTATGTCACAATGTGATATTGTGTACATCAAATAAAAACTCCATTTTCAAAGTCCAATCACATTTTTAAATCACTTATTCTTTGAATAAAATTCACCCACAATAAGTTCAGAATGACTTCTCTCTATATTACTATTTGACAAGTAAATTATTCATACATCTAAAGTAGCTTTCTCTATATTGTTATTCTCTTCATCCCTCTCTCCCTCAAAGCTATTATTAGTGATGAAGGGTCAGTTGTTACTGCATCAAAACAGACACAGTGAAACAGAAAAACAGACCAGATGCCTCTTTCTGTCCAATTCAATCCATACATTTTTCTCACTTTTTCTGTGCGCTTTGATAAATATGGGACATGCATGTTCCTTATCATTTAAAAGACATTTGCTCTGGATTCACATATAACAAGTGGTCATAACAATCTCAATACTCCTCTGAATATTGAACTTAATTCCAGTTATATCCAATAAGGAAAGCACTACTCTTAATATTAAAATATGATGGAATATGCTATAAAATGTCAGCATGAGGAATCGATTTTCTTGTGAAATCTCTTTGATCAAAAACCCTTCATTTTCTGACTAACATCCTGTTTAGGAGGTTTAAATCAATAGAGCGACACTGGCCGAGAGAAACGTGGTTACAACATTAGAAGATAGTAATCTGCTTTCGCGGATTGAAGTGTATAATTGTGAACTGTCAGCTTTGATTTTCAGACTAGTTTTTTGCTTTCTAAAGTAGTACTTCATTGAAAATTTCTTTTAAAATATTACAATGAGCTGGTCATTCTGGCACACTCTATTCCCAGAGACTCGGGAGGCTGAGACAGGAGTATTCCAAGTTCAAGTCCAGGCTCAGCAATTTAGCAAGGACCTAAGCAACTTAGTGAGACCCTGTCTCAAAATAAAAAGAAGTAAAAAGGCTGGGGATATATTTCAGTGGTTAAGTGCCTCTGGATTCAATACCTGGTTAAAAAAAAAAAGGATTATGATGAATGAAAGAAATAACCATGTGCATAACTTCAGCTCTATGAGCAATGGCTAAATATAATAGAATTTTTTTTTTTTCCACAGAAACTTTCTGTTACAGTTTAGACGTGAAGTGTCCCACAAATGCTCACTTGTGAGACAATGCAAGAAGTTTCAGAGGAAATATAATTGGGTTAAAGCCTTAACCTAAACAGTGAATTAATCGCTAGTGAGATTAATTGAGTGGTAATGGTAGGCCAGTGGGGTGTGGCTGGAGGAAGTGGTTCATTGAGGGCGTGGCTATGGGGTATATATTTTCTGTCTGGAGAGTGGAGTCTCTCTCTCTGCTTCCTGATCATCAAGTGAGCTGCTTCCCACTGCCATACTATTCCACAATGATGTTCAGCCTGACCTGAGCCCTGAGTAATGGAGCTTGTCTTCTATGGGATAAGATCTCTGAAACTGTGAACCCTCAAATAAACTTTTCCCTTTTCCTCCTCCACAGTTGTTCTGCTCGTATCTTTTCATCTATAGCAGTGAAAAAAACTGACTAAAATACCTTCACTATTGAAAATCTCTAAAACCACTCCACCTGTCCCTTTTATAATTATCTTTGGAGTCCTTATTACTTTGTGTCTGTTTTCTTATACTAATGTGTGTATGCACATGCACTGAAAGAACATTTAGGGAGTTGTTGATTAGATATGGGAAACTTTGGGTTCTAAAGTCAGTTTTGCAATCTACTTGATATTTGACCTTCAAGACATTACCTAAACACTGAACCTTATTTGCTGCTAATAAAAATATATATTATACCATGTGGTTATTATAATAAATTTACTTTTACAATAATTTACTTTTACAATAATTTACTTTCCTTCTCTTACATTTAATTTTTTATTTTACTTTTTTGAATTTAAAAAATCTTACAAGGCTACAAAGTAGAGAGAAAAATATAATGACTATCATATGTCAGTCATCCAGCCTCAAAACTTCTCAATTTATGTTAAATGGTGTTTCCTAAATAGCTCACCAACTTCCAGTTTCTGGTTGATTTTGAACCAAATTTCACACATCATGTTTATAAATATGGTAGTATAGGATTATAAAAAATAAGAATTTGTTTTGGGTTATTCATTTTTATAATTATAATACCATTATTATATCTTAAAAATAATAATTCTTTCATTAAAACTCAAGTCAAAATGTTTCCAATTTTTTAAAAAAATAAAATCTGTCTAATTGAGTTGTAATTTGTATAAGAAAAAGATACTAAATCTTGAAAAATGACTTTTTTTAGTTTTATTTTTTTTTTAAATACATGACTGTAGAATGCATTACAATTCTTATTGCACATATAGAGTACAATTTTTCATATCTTTATATAGAGAGTATGTTCACACCAATTCATGACTTTTTACATGTACTTTTTTTGCATTACAATTCTTATTACACATATATACCACAATTTTTCATGTCTCTGTTTATATATAAATCTACAATTATGATATAGTTTTTCTGGTTTGTTTTGTTAATGCATTAAATCATTTCAATTGCTTATTTTATGCTAAGTAACATTGCATTCCTGAGATTTAACCAGGAATGCAATTTAATTGTTGACACCCAATTTGAGTCTTCATACATGTACTTTGGAAAATGATATCCATCACATTCCACTGCCCTTGCTAATACCCTGCTCCCTCCCTTTCCCTTCCACCTGTCTCTGTCTCTTCCCTATCTAGAATTCATCTAATCCTCCCATGTTCACCCTAACCCTACCCCACTATGAGTCAGCCTCCTTATATCAGAGAAAACATTTGGCATTTTTTGGTGGGGAGATTGGCTAACTTCACTTAGCATTATCTTCTCCAATGCCATCCATTTACCTGCAAATGCCATGATTTTATTCTCTTTTAATGCTGAGGAAAATTCCATTGTGTATATATTCCACATTTTTTTTTTATCCATTCATCCACTGAAGGGCATCTAGGTAGGTTCCACAGTTTAGCTATTGTGAATTGTGCTGCTTAAACATTGATGTGTGTCCCTGTACTATGCTGGTTTTTAAGTCTCCTCTCTGAGGAGAGGGATGGCTGGGTCAAATGGTGGTTCCATTCCCAGATTTCCAAGGACTCTCTATACTGCTTTCCATATTGGCTGACCAATTTGCAGTCCCACCAGCAATGTATGAATGTTCCTTTTTCCCCCACATCCTCTCCAACACTTATTGTTTGTTTTCATAATATCTGCCATTCTGACTGAGATGATATCTTAGAGTAGTGTTGATTTGCATTTCTCTAATTGCTAGAGATGATGAGTATTTTTTCATATATTTGTTGATTGGTTGTATATCCTCTTCTGAGAAGTGTCTGTTCAGGTCCTTGGCCCATTTGTTTATTGGGTTATTTGCTTTTTTGGTGCTTAGCTTTTGGAGTTCTTTCATATCCTAGAGATTAGTGCTCTATCTGATGTGTGAGGGGTAAAAATTTGCTCCCAGGATGTGGGCTCTCTGTCCACCTCACAGATTGTTTCTTTTGCTGAAAAGAAACTTTTTAGTTTGATTCCATCCCATTTATTGATTCTTGGTTTTGATTTTTGTGCTATAGGAGTCTTATTAAGGAAGTTGATGCCTAATCCCACATGATGAAGATTAGGACCTACTTTTTCTTCTATTAGACGCAGAGTCCCTGGTCTAATTCCTAGGTTCTTGATCCATTTTGAGTTAAGTTTTGTGCATGGTGAGAAATAGGGGTTTAATTTCATTTTGTTGCATATGGATTTCCAGTTTTCCCAGTGTCATTTGTTGAAGATGCTATCTTTTTTCCAGTGCATGTTTTGGGAATATTTGTCTAACATAAGATAATTGCAATTTTCTGGATTAATCTGTGTCCTCTATTCTGTACTATTGGTCTACCAATCTGTTTTGGTGCCAATACCATGCTGTTGAAAAGTGACTTTTAATAAGTGTTTTGGGTCACATAATGATTACCACAATCAAGGTCAAGGACATTTACGTCACTGATTCTTTTTATCATGAATAGATATTGTATGATTTTTCTTTGTGTTACTAAAGTATTTTTCTTCATTTATTAAGATAAATCTACAATTATGATATAGTTTTTCTGGTTTATTATTATTTATTAATGCATTAAATGATTTCAATTGCTTTTTTAATGCTAAGTAACTTTGCATTCCTGCGATTTTACCATATTTTACCATCATGTATTATTATATATGATTATATTTGAATTGCTAATTGTTGTCTAGAAAATTTTTCATTGGTAGAGATAAGAAATATTGATGTCTGATTTATTTTCTCATTGTGTCCTTGTTATATTTATGTTTTAGAGATATCCTACTCTTGTAAAATAATTTGAAAAGTGTTTCTTCCACCTGTATTTTCTGCGATAGTTTGTGTAGGTATTAGTTCTTCCTTTATAAGAAAATTCACCTTCTATCTTCCCTTTTCTCTCTCTCTCTCTCCTTCTCTCTTTCTCTTAAAAATTAAACATGCATAATGTGAGTGCTATTCTGTGTTCTTTTCATTTTCAGGTAAATTCTAAAATTAGTTTGAGAATTTCAACAAAAATCTTCTGCCTGAATTTTCTTGTAATTATAGATAAATTGCAGAAAGTTTATGTCTTAATAGCAAAAGGTTGTGATTGATAAATACAATATATATATTTTTAATTCTTTAGCCCTTTTAAAATTCTCTCATGACATTTGTCAGTTTTCATTATAGAGGTCTTATATATATATTATTAAATGTATAATAAGTATTTTATATTTATTATTATTAGTGTTATTTATTTATCATTATTATTATTATTTGGTACCAGAGATTGAACTCAGGGCACTCAACCCCTGAACTACGTCTCCAGCTCTATTTTGTATTTTATTTATAGACAGAGTCTCATTGAATTGCCTTGACATTGTTGAGGCTGGCTTTAAACTCACGGTCTTCTTGTCTTAGCCTCCTGAGCTGCTGGGATTACAGACAGGGGTGTGCCACCATGCTGGTCAGTATTTTATATTTATTATTTTTTTCAAATATTAACATTTTCTGTGATGTAATTTAAACATGAAAACATGGAAATTGACATCGATACAATTCTTCTATTATCTTTTCCAAGTTTCTTCAGCTGCCTTAATCAAGTCTATTTTTCCAGATTTCAGTTCTGCATTACATATTGCCAGAGTTTCATAGTCACCTTTGTTTTGAGATATTGCCTCAGTCTTTCTTTGTATTGACCCAATGGTTTGTAAAATGTCATTTGATTTGGGCTTATTTGATGTTTTTAGTAATTAAATTCAGACTATAAACGTTGAAAGGGAAACTATAGTAGGGATATTGTGCTTTAGTCAATGTATCATATCAGGAGGGGCGTGATAGCTAATATGTCTTACTAATGGTGATGTTAACTTTGATCATTGGTTAAAGAGCTGTCTGAATTCACTGTTACATTAATGTTTTATTTATATGAATTTTTAAGCATTCTTTTGGGAAAAATCTTTCATATTATGTAAGTATGATATCCTCATCATATTTTGCCCACTGGTTTTAGCATTTCTGTCATATTTCATGCCTGAAAAAATTACTTATTTTGATTCTTGCCAAAAATTTTTCTATTTCAACCAATTCTACTGTTATTAATTGAAAATCTCTAAGAAAAAACTTTCCCTTGACTTCTTCCTATTTATTCAATTATTCATGTCAGTACTGATTCCTGGCAATTCATTTTATATACTTAATTGATTATAATCTATTGCTATTATGAGTTTTTGCTCAAATTGTCCCATTTATGGCCATTGAGAGGCTCCTCAATTATCCTCTTGTGTCCTCTTGGTATGGTATGACCTATCTTTTTTTTTTTTTTTTCATATCAGCTCTTAATTTCTGTTCTTATGTGATGTACCAGGTTTATCTGTTTTTGCACAAAGTACCTTTTTTGTTCATATCATAATTTGTATTTTATTTTTATTTTAAACTTATTATTGCTCATATGCAGAAACAAAAGATTTATATTCTCTTAACTGAGTTACATGTTCTAGTAATATTTTTGTAGACTCCTTAGGACAGTCTGTTTTTATGAGCTTGTCATTTGTGTTTTCATTTGAATTAGGATCCAAAAAAAAGTCCATGTATTGCATGCAAATAAATGATATGTTTCTTAAATGCCTTTAATCTAGAGTCCCCTTCTATCTTTGACATTTTAGAGACTTTGTAATTTTCTTTTGGAAAAAAAAACCAAACATATTCCTCATAGGGTTTCAAAGTGTGAATTTGCATGCTGCATACCATGTAATAGTTTAACTTTTTAAATTGTCCTAGAATTACCTAGACACTGCAATTAGACCTATAAACTGATGAGAATCATATAAGATTTTATTTTGCAAAACTGCAACCTGTTTTTGTGTACTTAAATCAAGAAACATAAGAGACTTATCTTCTAATGCTGCAACCTATGTTTTTAATTATTTCAGAACAAAATTGTATTTTATATGTTTTTCATAGAAATAGCGTAGTCTAGTGGTTAATAGCACTAGTTAAAAACAGTGGTTAACTCTGAAGGTTGAAGTAAAATCTTGTTGTTATCACTTTCTCCTTTTCCTCTACCTTCTCTTTCTCTTTCTTTATTGAAATATACTTTATACACTATACAAATCATCCATTTAGTATATACAAAAATGGCTTTTTGCATAGTCAAAGAACTTTGCAATTGTCATGACAATTTAGAATATTTTCATAAAACCAAAAAGCAATCCTGTATATCTTAGCTGTCAAGCCCCAATTCCTTATTTTCTTTTTCTTAGGCAGTCATGTACTCCATTTCCTTTTGCTATAAATTAGATTACTCTTGAAAATTACTATATATTGGATCACACAATATCTGAATTGACTTCTCTTATGTAATATGATGATGTTTTAGTGCTTTATTCATATTGTAACATGCATCAGTACTTTATTTTTTTATTACTGATATTTCATTGTACACGTATACCATATTATATGTGTCCTATCATTAGTTGTTGATCTTTTGGGTTGTTTCAATTTCTTGGCAATCATGAATTATTATTCTATTAACAATTAGTATCAATTTTAAAAATTTCTCTTCAATGGATGTAGATTGGAGTGAACTTGCTGGGTCATGTGGACATGTAGATACCATATTTAAACATCTGAAGTATTCTTGGATTGGTTTTCCAATTGGCCACATCATTCTGCATTCCCACAATTTGTGTATGAGAATTCCATTTCTCCATATCCTTGTCAACACTCATTATTATCTTTTATAGCCATGCTAACAAGAATGAAGTGGTATCACACTGAGGTTTTGACTTGCATTTACCTGATTTATGGCTACTCTATTCTTTTGTTCAACAAATATTTGTTGTCTGCCTTATATGTATCATCTGTTGTTTTTGATACCTTAGGATTCAGTGAGCAGGGATATAGCCAAGTTGGTAAACTGCTTGCCTTGTATGCACAAGGCCCTGGGTTCAATCCCCAGCATCACACACAAACAAATTCAGTGAGCAATACAGGTAAATACCCTTACTTTCAGCAAACTATGTTCTGTAAAAACAAACAAACAGTAAGCCATAAACCTAATAAGTATGAAGTGGAGTGAAGTAAGGGGAAAAGATAATTGAGTGTTCAATAGTAAAAAGAGGCAAATTGCAGCATGGAAATAACGATAATCCTCTCATTGAAAAAGTGACATTTTAGCAAATTTATGAAGAAGAAATATACTTGGTACCCATAGACAACAGTCTGTGGAAGACTTTATATGTGCTTGAAACATTTGAGGTCATGTGTCTAGAACAGAGAAAACAGCTAAGCTTCAGGGAGAAAAATGGGTGCTAATTTCAGACAGGTAATAGGAATTATAACAAAGAAGATTAGAAACATTTCAGTATAGAACCTTTCAAGGATTTTTTGGCTCTTTAAATGGTTACATGTACAGCAAGTAAGTATAGATGTAGGGAGGATGTCACTTTTACTCACTTATTTTGCTTTTATATTATTTTTTGAATTTGTGCTTCATCATTAGCCTTCTAATTAAGAAGATAATAAGATGAATTTTAAATAGAAACATATTTCTAATATATGCTAATTTTAAAAATTATAGATTATCAGATTTAACAACATGGCAGTATTTTTGCAATTCTACAAATAAGCAGTATTGAAAAATGTTATCATTCAAGAAACTTATGAGTGTTTATTTCTGAGGAAAGGACTTGTGGGGTTCAGCATTGAAGGTGGAAATATGTGTATATGAAACAATTATGTTTGTAAAAAGATAAAGGAAAAAATTGTTTTTATAAATCATACTGCAATAAATTTGAAAAGAAAACTGTATGTATATTAAGGAAAATGTATATAGGAAAGTTGATATTGCAACTGCACATTTTAGTTTATACTGATGTTTATCTGTTTTAAACCTATCTTTTTTTAATTTGAATAATGAAGAATTTTAATATGTCATTACTATATATTTGTTAAAAGTCAAATACATTTTAATAATTGACTTTGACACTATTATATATACCTTATAAATTTTCCATGTTTATTGAAGTGACTCAGGCATAGACTTTGGCATATAAAATTTAATTCTATTAATATAATTAAATATATAGAATTAAATTAGTTATATAAATATTTTGGATATATAAGATTTTTGGATATATAACATTTATATTAGTTTTGTAAACATTTGTCCCTTTCTCAAAGTGACTTTTAAAAATATTTATGTGTTTTGTTTAACAATCATGAGAATGTTCAGAAGAACATGTGGCAGACACAGGGCAAAAGATAATCCTTTTCTCACCTCTAGACAGGTTCATGGCTAAGACCTATCATAAAAGACAGATTAATAAAAGAAAAGCATAAGAATTCATTTCATATAGGTTTTATGCAACATGGGGGGTCTTCAGAAAAGAATGCCCAAGAAAGATGCAAGTCAAGTAATTGTATGTTATGTTTGGATAAAGAAGTAGGTAGCTGTGGAGAACTGGGGCTGTGGGACAAAAGAATCTTATGTAGTGGTCTCAACTGGGTGGAAGGTACTTAGTAAGCCTTACAGGTTCAGATTTTTTTCCGTATCCATGAGTCATTCCTTTCCTCTAGGTGCAGGGAATATGAGGACATTATTTCCAACTCCAGAAAAAGGCCAGAGCACTCTTTATGGCCTGCTTCAGGAGAGAGTGTGGCAGAAGGTATGAATTGTCGTCCTGCCTCTGCTGTATTCCCAAATGCCAAGGAGCCATATTCTGGGGTAGTGTGTTCTCAATTCTATCAGAGATCTCATCAGAGACCTCCCCCTCTAGTGCCTCAAAAGTACAAAAAAATGCATAAGAATTTTTGATTTCCTGAATTAAAATCTTGAGACTTTTCAATGTAATTCCATGGGTGTTTGTGGCACTTGCAGTTCTAATACTGAAGGTCAAATGGAGTTTTAGGACCACCAGGTTTCTGCCATGTGACTTGGTTGATTAAAACACTTGCTTTTATTCATTTTTGCCTCAAAGTTAGTAAATAGGCATAAAAACTTTTGTAAACCTTATGGAAATTGTTAATAGATGTGTAAGCAAAAATAAAATGGAACTCAAAATATTTAATACAGCAGACATTAGTTTCAACTCTCAGCATAGTTTTGATGATAACACAACCTGAGAAGTTGAAAACATTGAATTCATGGATGTAGATCTTCTCTAAGAGTTTATTTTTAAATTGATTCTTTATAGTTTGCAACAGTTGTTAAAAAATATGGGTCTGATTCACAAAGTATTTGAGATTTTAAACACACTCCTACAAGCTTATTTAACTCCTACAGCATCTATGCAAATATAATATAGTACATATAAAAATAAACTAACATTTATTAGAAGCTCACTATGTTACCAAGATAAATATTTTATGAATATTATTTAACATTAAAAAATTCATAGTAAATATCTTTACTATTATTTTTATTTTAAAGATGAGGAAAACAAGGCAAAGAAAAAAATGAAATAACAAGACTTGGGTGCCATAGTAATTAGCAGCATTAAGAACCCAAATACTCTTACTCCAGAGCTCAGGTGCTATAGTTTGGGTACATTTAAATGTGACCCTCAGCAGTTCATTTGTTGGAAGCTTGGTCTGGGCATGGTGATGGTGATGTGGAGCCCTCCAGAATTTGGGTACAGTGGGAGGACCTTAGGTCAATTGCTTACATGCCATTCACAAGGATTTTGGGATTCCAGCCTCTCTGGATTTCTGTCTGGAGTATTTGAATTAGTCCTCCCTCTCATGCTTCTGTTAGTTGTCATCTTCCATTTGCCATGAGGTCCTTACCTGCTGGTCACCAATGCTGATGTCTCACCATTGAAGCTTCAAAACTGTGAGCTACATAAATCTCTTTTATTTACAAAGTTAGCCTGCTTCTAGTACTTCATTTTAACAATAAAAAAAAAGTAATACAAGCAATACACCATGCAAATGTCATAGGCTGTACTTTCCTTTCAAATGGATTAATTGCTTCTGTTTTTTCTACTGATACTTTTATTCACACATGTACACACTGAAAAACACATTTTTATACATGTATGAATGTGTGTATGTATGTGCACGTGTATAACCATTTTGTACAGGGATAATTTTAAACTTCTTATAATATTGTGTCTAAAATGATATTTGCTTTTGTTTGACATTCTGTGAATCTCAATTTGAAAGATTAAGACTGAGATTTTAGTATGGCATGGACATAGGAGGGTTTGATTTAATATGTACTGCTTTGACTAGCTCTTCACTTTTTCTGCTAAAATATTAAAAAGCCAGGGGAATTGTACTTAGGCAAAGATCTAGAGAGTAACAGCATTGAAATATTTATCAAAGGAATGGGTATGATCCTGAGAAGATTATGTCTACAGTTCTTCAGTGAAACAACACAAATGTTAGTAATATCATTTTGCAAAGAAAAGATTTGGTCTTTGTACAATGAGCTAAAAAGTATAAAGCAAATTTAGCCATACATTATATATGGCTATACAAAAGCAGCAGCAGAAGAAAGAAACCCATACATCACAGGGACTTGTTTTAATCACTAATTTAATCACTATTCTCTTAATAAATAATTATTCAATATTAAATATGTTCTGAGCATCCAGACTAAAAACAAATGCAAACATAGAATTCCTGTTTTTCATCATACCAGTTTTCACAGGGAGACTGATAAAGTGGCAGCTCTTGTTATGCCTCTGAGGAGTGACCTAGTGGATGTATGTGAACACTGATCTGGATGTGCAGAGGAAGGAGACACTTTGTCCTGGGTAGCTGGGCAATGATTCCTAGAGGAAGTCACTCTTGAACTGTGTGCCACAGTGGGTATCTCTGGAAGGAATTCAAGGCAGAAGGAACTCACTGAAAGACATATCCATTATTTCCATGTATACTCTTTATTGATACAAAACACTTCATAAATATCAAACTGTCTAAATGTATCTATCTCAGAATTTTCATATGCTATGATTTTAAAAAAAATATAATCACAGGTGAAGGCAAGTAAATTAAAACCTGAAAAACTTGGCCAAATTCCACTGAAGACTGTCTGTAACCTTAAAGAATCTCATAGTTTTTCTTTTTTCTTATTAGTCCTCTAAGTGATCTAAGGGGACATTTCACCCCTTTCCTTTTCTTTAGAAAAGCAGAAACACTGATTTGGCATTTTCTAACTATCTCATTTTATATAGTAGGAGACAGAATCCCAAGAAGCCAAAATGATTAATCAAAAGGAAAAAATAAACAAAAGAAAACCCAAGACTTAGAATTAGTGTTCTCTCTCCAACTTCTCTCTTCCACAATATTGTCTCCACCCTCCTGCACCTCTCCCTTTTCCCATCAGGAGGATTACATATATGTTTCCTGGCTGGTTCCCTTACCCTCTGGCTTCTGATTGAACTTGGTCAACAGAGAAATCAGAAGGAGAATGTATAAAATCAAGGTAATTCATTCTCTCATCTGTCTCTGATGGATCTGCCTCACTAATAAAGTCTGGCAGCTCCTCGAAAGGAGGCTGTGTTCTTCTTGGTTCTAGCAAGTACTCCATTACATCATCCTTTCAGGCCTAAGGATGGTAATGGTTCTGGAGACCTCCACAATTTCTTAAGGTTTTTCTACACTATGACAAAATCCTCATCAAGTGATCCTCATTAAAACTGGCTAGCTATTTCCTGCTTCAAACTAAACTGATAAAATCTCTACAAAGACTTGATGGTCTTCTGAGAATCTTAGAGTAATGGAAATTAGGTACTTATGTTTTCTATTAGAAGGTGAATTGTCCGGAGAGTTTTTAGAAAAGTTTCTGAAATGACAGAAGATTCAGTGTTAGGAAATGCATGTCTCTCTCTCTCTCTCTCTCTCTCTCTCTCTCTGTGTGTGTGTATGTGTGTGTGTGTGTGTGTGTGTGTGTGTGACAGAGAGAGATTGAGAGAGAGAGAGAGAGATCCCTTTTTTAAGAGCACAATAGATAAAATAGAGAATTTTTAAAAAATATTTATTTTTTAGTTATAGTTGGACACAATATATTTATTTATTTGTATGTGGTGCTGAGGATCAAACCCAAGTCCTTACAGGTGCTAGTCGAGCACTGTACTGCTGAGCCATAACCCCTGAGCCATAACCCCAGCCCCTAGGGAAATCTTTTTGACGATTGCTTTGAAGTTTGCTCTTTTCAAATGTGTTTAGACACTAATGGCATTTTGGCATCTTGTATTCCTCCTATAAACTCCCTCAGAAAAGTTAAATATATTAAATATTTCTCAGTTTTAAGTTACTGATTTACCACATCACCATTCTTTTCAGGGCTAAAGCAACAGAAAAATGCAGTCATCTCTTTGAAATCCATAATACTCTTCGATGCCTACACATGGCAGGAGCCAAGTTGTCATTTCTCATAATGATCATTTAGGATCTCGTCAGGGAGGAAATCAACTAGGGCATACAGAAAGCCTCCCACCATTTGCCTGGATTTTAAATTGTTTGTTTTAACATTTAACATCTGGGTGCAGGAAATATGTTGTCTGGCTTAGTCACCTGGGTATTTTTTGCTTTGATTAGTTTGAGTGCTTCTACCAAGAAGGTACTAGGGAAGTGCCAGAATGCAATAGGCATGATTCCTGACTATAAATTCCTGATATGAATTTCAAGTCTACATAGCACCTCCAAGAATCAAAATCCAGTTTAATTGTTTATCAATGAGGATACGTGCAAGATAAGTGGTTATGTCAAGAGATGCTTTTTCTAAATGAACATGAATTATTATTTTGAAACATCAACTATATAGAATTAAGGTAAAAGTACCTAAATGTTATGCCTTAATGAATGGTGTATTAGCACACAACAGAGTAGGATGAAATTTATGGCAGAGCTTCTGTGTTGTAAAGAAAGTTGTTTTTTTTTTTTTTTTTTAATAAGGCTTGCTAGGCATGGGTTTTGTGAACTTTTGGTAAAAGAATTCAATATGAACATAGAAACATGTAATTGAACTTGATTCAGAAATGAGATGTCTGACATTAGCTTCATTCTTAGAGGAAATCTATTGAACCTTATAAAGGCAACATGCATAATTGCAGACTAAGTTTAATATTGCTTTTTCCACTTTCTGTGTCAGCAGAAGTTGAAAAATGCACTATTAGACTCAATCTGTGTTAAAATGAATAAAAGTTGATATAATGGACTTTTGGTTGCAACATAGAAAAACTTTCCTTTTCCTAGGAGTATCCATAAATAATCGTTTTATTCATATTTGAGAGTTAAAATATTCATTTTTACTCCTTCCACAATATTTATTGAGTATTTACTGTGTCTAAAATATGATACTGGGGAGCTCAAAGAAATTACTGTAGTCCCTAATTTGAAGGAGCTTAGATTCATCTATTAAAAAATTATAGACCCGGGGTGTGGTGATATATGACCATAATCCTAGTGGCTCTGGAGGCTGAAGAAGGTGGATCATGAGTTCAAAGCTAGCCTCAGCAACTTAGGGAGGCCCTAAGCAATTTAGGGAAATGCTGTTTCAAAATAAAATATAAAAAGGGCTGGGGATATGGCTCAATGATGAAGCACCCCTGTGTCCAATCCCTGAGACAACAAAAAAATAAATAAATTACAGAAAGAACACAACACATCTACTAATGAATCCGTTTTTCTGGTGGTAGAGCATCCCTGGGTTCAATCTCCAATACTACACAAAGAAAATAAAAATCAGAGTTTTTCAAGTTCCTCACCCCAGGACAAAATCCATATACTTAAACCATTTCAGATATTGAATACTTTGGATCTAAAACAGTATCACATGATTTAGTGTATCTGTGACCTTGAGCTAATGAAGCTCTTCAAGTTTCAATCCTCAACAATAAAACATGGTTTAAAATTATATCTAGCACATGGGTTAATGTGAAGATTTAATTATGTATTACACATGTAATAGGTGTGCATCCTATACATTATAAGCATTTATGAAACATTAACTCTGTATTGTGATTAAAAAGGGTGAAAAGATGAGTGAATGAATGAATGGCCCCTGGGTTCTGGTAAGAATTAGGGAATCTTCCATTTTAAAATATTGCTCTAATTATTTTTACTTCACTCATGCTCAAAATATCACAAAGGTTATCCTTTGTCTGGACAAATGCTGGTGATCTTGAATGGCCTCTTTACAATACTTCTTACTATTTTCTAATTGAATCTTATATACCAGAAGCAGATTTAATTATGTTTTTATGTGTATACAAATATTCCACAATTAAACCCAAAATTTTGTATAAATAATATGCACTAGTAAACAAAATTAAACAAATCAAAAAAGCAAACCTGTAATGACATGCCTATTCAAAACCTGAAGAGCACACCATTATTTTCAAAACAAAATTCAGACTCACCACTTTAGCCTACAGGAAGGAAGCCCTGCTTGCTGGACTTTCCTGCCTACTCAACAGGCTCAGATTTAGAGCTTCTCCCAGAGTTGTGCAACAGCCATACTCTCAGCTCTTGTTCAGTTTCCCAGCATTTCACATTTTGCCCTCATTCTTGGCTTTCACACCATGTATTCCTCTGCCCAAAGCCCTTCCTTCTTTCTTGCCTCTTTACATGTAAATTCATTATTTTTTTCTTTGCTTCTAGATCTCTTCCCACCATTAAGGGAGACAGTGAACCTATATAAGTCATTTTCATGGGGGAAGGTAGAGAATGAAGTGAGTGGGTAGAGGTTAAGACAGAGGAAAAAACACCTATTTTGATGCCAAAATACTTCTACTAGGTTGCAATTTTCAAACCAAATTTGAAAAAGCCTTTATCACAGCCAGACCAGAGGGTAGGTGCTTAGCCCAAGCCTTGAAACTCAAAATACTTGAGCCGTATCTGGTACATGTCACCCATCTCTACATTTCTTAGGCCCAGACTTCAGGGCAAACCTAAGGCAGCCAACAGTTCCCCAAGATTTTTGAGAATCTGGGAAACTCCTGGGAAGCATAAGGGACATTGAACTTATACTTCTTTTGAGTTAGTTGTTAATTCACAGTATTCAATTAACTGGGTAGCAACAGATGCTAAGTAGGAAAAAAAAAAATCAGCCTCCTTTTCATTCCTACACAACTTCTTATTATCATTTTTCTCCTTTTAGTCCTGCAACCATACTATAATTAGAAAGTTACAAACAGTAGGAGAGGTAGACAGTAGTGAGCTTATCCTAATTTGGCTAGCTGCAGAAGTCCATCAGCTTCTTTTAAGTGAATACAGAAAAAAACCTACGATATTAATTTGTAAAGAATAATAAAAAAGAAATATATATTCCTATCTAAACTGGTGAACACTATTATGTGTATGAGAGGATTATTTTGTTTTACTTTTATTTTTTCTCTATTTTATAATTTTTGCTTCCCAAAATGGGTCCCCACAGTAGCAGCATTAACACCACTTGTTAGAAATGCAAAATATTAAGTTCCAAACAGACATAGTGAGTCAGAATCTGAATTTTAACGAATCCTCCAAGTAATTTTTGTGCACATTAACTTTGAGAAATATTATTGTATAAAACAAAAATTACTTTTATACTCAGAAAAATTGAAGTAATTGTTTTAATAAAAGGGCAATTAGCATTAATTTGGAAAGAATGAAGCAGGGCTTTGGGGAAATCAGGAAGATGACATTGTTAACTATTTCATAATAATTTAGAGTTTGATACAGTATGGGTTAGAGACATGGGATTTATTTTGTAAATTACTGTAGTTTTCAAATTATCTGTTTCTCCAAACCATTTGGATTGTAGTAGTCCATAAGTATTATAATTGTGGAATGAATTAATTCCTAAGAAGGAAATATGTGACACAAGGAAGGTGTTGAGATCTAGAGACAGTCTAAGATGCTTGATAATAAAAACACTGGGTGTAACTTGAAACTTTACCTGAGATTCCTAATTTTATGCTCCTAATTTTTTAAATCAACATAAAGGATATTACAACTTCCTCACAATTGATAGTAAAACATTCATATTAGTACCTCACATGTGGAAACATTTTCACATGTGGAAAAATATTTTCAATTTTTTTTTTTTTTTTTTTGGTACTGGGGATTGAACACAGTGGTGCTTCACCACTGAGCTATATCCATTATGGTTTTCATATTAGGTGTCCTCCAAAAGCTCATGTGTGAGATAATGCAAGATGGTTTAGAGTTGAAATGATTGGTGAATTAATCCCCTGATAGGGATTAACTGAATGATAACTATAGGCAGATAGGGTGTGGCTGAAGGAGGTGGGTCATTGGGGGCACAAATTTGGGATATATATTTGTTGAGTTGAGCTTAATCTCTCTCTGCTTCCTGATCACCATGTGACCTGCTTCCCTCCACCACACTCTTCAGCCATGATGTTCTGCCTCACCTCGGACCCCATGAGGAATAGATCTGGCTGTCTGTGTACTGAGGCTTCTGAAACTGAGCCTCCAAATAAACTTTCCCATTTCTAAAATTGCAATGGTCAGATCTTTTAGTCACAATAGTAAAAAAGCTGAGTAAAACAATCCCCAACCCTTTTTAATTTTTATTTTGAGTTAGGGTCCCACTAAGTGGCTTAGAGACGATCTAAGTTGCCTCTTGCCTCAGTGTCCTGAAGCACTGAAAATATAGGCGTTGTGTCAGTGTGTCCAGTCCATGTGGAAAACTTTTAGAATATATTTGCTATTATACTTTAGAGTTAAACTTCAGATTAAATTCTAAACCCCATATCAACTAGATATATTATCACTTTGACAAGTTGCACAATCTCTCCAAACCTCCTTAGCTCCTTTATATACGCATAAAACTGGTAATAATCCCTGTCTCATGGAACAATTTTAAGAATTAAATGATATAATATTTGTAGTGCCTTGTATAATCACTTCTTTTATTAGCTTCGATCATTAGAGACATTTGTGATTTGTATTTAATTTTGCAAATATTTATTTCTTCATTATTATGAATACTTTGCAGTCATCATTACCAAAAGACTTTTATTATTCTTTATTACTTTTTCGGTTACAAGAAAAAGTAACTTAGTGACATTTCTCTTGGAATTTTAATGAGGTCAGTGTATCATATTGATAAATTCATGTCCAAAAATATTTCTGTTTTGTTTTCTTAATTTTATTTTAAATAAAAATAATTACTGTCGAACAATTCTTCATGCAAAAATCACCAAAAAGCACTTAACTCTGATAGGTAAAATACTTCAACACACACACACACACACACACACACACATAATGTTCCAAAAGTTTTCACATATATCCTCAGAACAGCTCTTTAAAGTCCCCAAAGCAAGTTTTGAGCAGGTCCATCTTACAGATGAGCAAACTAAAATTCAATAAAGTGAAATATCTTCCCTAAATCCACTTTGTTAAAGATAACCCAGCGATCATTTGCATGTAGTTGTTCTGAGACCCAGTTCTGCACCATTTCCATTTTCCCCTAGTGAATATTGATGTAGAAATCAGAGTCATTCTGTAATTTTGAATTGAACCCTGACCACAAGCTTTCCTGCTTAGGACCTAGATGAGGCCCAGGTCCACTTCTTCAACTCTATGCCACAATGTTGGCTTCATGTCAGCTGTCCAAGGAGGAAGGCACAGATTTCTTATGAATGAAAACAAACAAAATGAAAAAAAAAATACTGCATTAATGTATTTTAAAACCGTTTCTGAAAATTTCTGCAGCCTTAGAGGCAAATTCTTATAAAGCTCTTGGGCTTACTTAAAATTTATAAAATTCTCCTTCTCTTCCTCCTTCTCACTCACCCTCCTTGTGTCCTTCCTCTCTCTCATCCTCCTCATTCATATATACTGGTATATTCTATTGTTCCAAAGCTGCTTGCATATATACATACTTACTATTTCTAAAAGTATTTTTGAGAAATTCTGGGCCTTTAGTTTTAATAATCCTGTCCATATCAATTTTTCATCTCATTTCTTTTTCTCATTTATGTGCCATTGTATGTTTAAAAAAATCAAGACACTTCTAAAAATGCTAAGGCAGACTTTACTCCATACAATTTTGATAGGTTCAGAGACTTCTATGATAGGATTTTGCAGTAGGGGAAAAAGATTGATCTCCACTCTGAATACAACAAGGAAAAGAGGGTATTTATAGACTAGGATCAGAGTGGATGGAAAATTATTAAAAGAAAATCTTAGAGATAAGGGAGGATTCTGACTAAAATGAGTGAACAGGAGTTTTGCTGAAAGTAGGCTGGGGTAATCAAACTTCATCTGGGGAATGGTAGAAACTGAGGAATTTGATCAGATATTTAGGGTGATCAGATATCAAGGGTAAGAGTTTTGACTCAACTGACTTAACAGGAATTTTACTAAAATTGAGTTCTTGAAGACATGCCAAGGACAGACGCTAGTTGAAAAGAGCTCAGAGGAGCTTAGCTACAGTTTGGTCGAAGAGAGATTCTCTGACTTATGGATGTATGCAATTTGTTTATGAATTCACCTATAAATAGACATTTGAATGGTTTTCATTTGTTCCTATTACAAATAATTTTTTTCTGAATGTATATATGCAACTATTTGAATGGATGCATGTTTTCATTTTCTTGGGTAAATAAAGACATAAAGGCAGAAGGGTAGGTCACACATTAGTTGTATTTTTAACTTTACCAGATAATACAAAGTGACCCTATCCATAATACACACACATTGGTTGTACCACATTCCATTCCTACAAGTTCCCCTGTGTTACACTAACCTTGTTATGACCTGCCTTTTTAGTTTTCAGCCCTTCTAAAAGTTGTCTCATGATACATTGTGATTTTTACTTGCTTTCCCCTACTACCTAATGATATTTATTATGTTCATATGTGCTTATTTGCCAAGCATGTACCATGACTTCTTTAAAGAGATGTCTTTAATAAAGTGTAATTTTATGTATTCTTTAACTGTGTTGTTTATTCATTTTATTATTGAGTTTTGCGAATTCTTAGTATATTCTGGTTACAAGTCTTTTTTTATACTTACAATATATAGGTATTTTCTTACAGTTTCCACTTATCTTTTCATTCTCTTACCCCTGTTATTTGAAAAGCAAGAGTTTTCAATTTTGATAAAGTTCACTTTGTTGAATTTACTAATCAGTCATACTTTTTTGATGTTATACCTAAAAATCTTGGTCAAGGGCAATCATGAAGCTTTTGTTGCTAGTTTTTTTTTTTCTCTAGAAGATGTATAGTTTAATATAGGTTTTGAATTTAGATTTATAATCATTTTCAGCTAATTTTGCCCACAGTGTGAGGTATGCTTGAAACCTTTCTTTTTTTAAAAATTTTTGTATTAATATATACACTTGTTCAAGTACCATTTGTTGAAAAAAAATTCTATTTTGAAAGCCTTTGTATTTATGTCAAAATACTTATTATATGCATATGTGTGTATTTTTTATGAACTTTATCACCTGTTTTGTTGATATATTTGTTTACATTTGCTAACCCTATACTGTCTTTTTAAATTTATTGGTTCATTTTAGTTGTACAGGACAGTAGAATCAACCTTGATATAATTATACAAACATGGAATATATCTTATTCTAGTTAGGATCCCATTCTTATGGACGTACATGATGGTGGGATTCACTGTGTTGTTTTCATATGTACATGGGAAAATTATGTGAAATTTATTTTACTGTCTTTTCCTTGCCTAGCCCCCTTCCTTCTCTCCATTCCCCATCATCTCATCAACAAAACTTCATCTCTTCCCCTCAACAACCCTATTGTGAAATAGTTTTCACATAGCAGAGAAGACATTCCACCTTTGACTTTTGGGGACAAGTTTATTTCACTTAGCATGACAGTCTCCAGATCCATCCATTTGCTGGAAAATATAAAGTTGTTCTTCTTTAAGAATGAGCAATATTCCACTGTGTATATATACCACATTTTAAAACTTCATTCTCTGTTGAAAGGCACCTAGATTGCTTCCATAGTTTAGCTATGGTGAATTGTGTTGCTATAAAGATTGATGTGGCTATGACATTGTAGTTTGCTGATTTTAAGTCCTCTGGGCATATGACAAGGAGTGAGATAACTGGGTCAAATGGTGGTTGCATTCCAAGTTTACTGAGGAATCTCCATACTGCTTTCCAGAGTGGTTGCATCAATTTGCAGCCCCACCAGCAATATATGAGTGCAATGGTTTCCCCACATACTTACCAAAATTTGTGGTTACCTGTATTTTTGATAATTGCCATTCTGACTGAAGTGAAATAGAATCTCACTCTAGTTTTAATTTGCATTTCTCTAATTGGTAGTGATGTTGAAATAATTTTAATATAAATGTTGACATGCATATTTCTTCTTCTATAAAGTATCTATTCTGTTACTTTACCCATTTATTAATTGGGTTATTGTGTGTGTGTGTGTTAAGTATTTTGATTTCTTTATATATCCTGGAGATTAATGTTCTCTCTGAGGTGCCGGTGGCAAAGATTTTCTTCCAATTCTCTTTGCTATCTCTTTATGTCCTTGATTGTTTCCTTTGCTGTGAATAAGCTTTTTAGTGTGATATCATATCATTTATTGATCTTTTATTTTACTTCTTTCACTTTAGGAGTCTTGTTAAGGAAGTCATTTACTGAGCCTACATGTTGAAGTATTGGGCCTACTTTGTTTTCCAGAATATACAGGATTTCTGGTCTAATACCTAGGTCCTTGATCTACTTTGAGCTGAGTTTTGTGTAAGGTGAAACATAGGGAATAAATTTCACTGTACTACATATGGATTTCCAGTTTTCCCAGCACCATTTATGGAAGAGGCTCTCTTTTCTCCAATATATGTTTTTGGTCTCTTTTCTAAAGATTGTTTTGACTACTTTGAGTTTCTTACTTTCCAAATGAATTTTATGACTGCTTTTTCTATTTTCATGAAGAATTTTTGGAATTTTGATGGTAATTGAATTAAATCTATATAGTGCCTTTGGTAGTACAGCCATTTTGACAACATTATTTCTGCTTATCCAAGAACATAGGAGGTCATTCCATCATCTTGTAAGGTATTCCTTAATTTCTTTCTTTAGTGTTCTGTGTATAAGCCTTTCAACTCTATTGTGGATTGATTCTCCCAATACTTTTTCAAGCCTACTGAGAATGGGATAGTTTTCTTAATTTCTCTTTCATATGATACATCATTGGAGTATAAGAATGCAGTTGATTTATGAATGTTAATTTTGTAACTGGCTACTTTGCTGAATTCATGTATGAGTTCTAGAGGTTTCCTGATGGAATTTTGGGAGGCTTCTAAATATAGAATCATATCATTAGCTAACAAATAGTTTTATCTCTTTTCCTACTCTTATCCTGTTATTTCATTTTTTTTTTTTTTTTTTTTTTTTTGCCTAATTGCTCTGGCTAGAGATTTAAAGACTATTTTGAATAGAGTAGTGAAAGAAGGCATACCTATCTTGTTATTGTTTTTAGAGGTAATGTTTTCAGTTTTATTTATTTTTTTTAAATTTAGAATGATGTTCGCCTTGAGTTTGTCATATATAGCTTTTATGATGTTGAGTTATAATTTTTCCTATAGTGTCTTAATAAGTATCTTGTTGTAATACTTTAAATAAGATAATATAAGTCCTCCAACATTTTTTTTTTTTTTTTTACAATTTTAGATCTTTGGCATTTTACAAAAGTTTTGGAAGCAGCTTTTCAATTTATACAAAATATCTGCATGATTTTTATTGAAAAATACATTTAGCATATTCATTTAAGGAGAAATGACATTTTAACAGTATTTTACTATAAAAAGAACAAGAGATACTTCTTTATTTTGGGTTTTATTAATTTTTGTTAGCAACATTTTGCAGTTCTCTTTGTATACATATTTTTCATATTTACACATATTTCATAATCATAATACTGTTATAAAAATGTTAAAAAGTTTAATTTCTAACTATTCATTATAATTATGAAACATACAATTGATTTTTTATCAATGTCATATCTTGCAACTGTATTCACAGTTACAGCATATTTTTATTTGTTTACTTAGTTTTTGTAGTTACTCAGGATTTTATGTAAAGAATTTTGTCATCTGCAAATAATGAAGTTTGGATTTTTATCTTACAATGTGCCTTTCTTTTCTTTTATTTCTTTTCCTGTTATACTGGTTAGAATCCAGAATAACATTGAATAAAATGAGGGAGAGTGGTCCTTACTTCCTTGTTCCTGCTTTATTTCTGTTCACATTTATATTCTGAGTGTTTTTCAGGAATTAAAATTCTTCTGTACCTATTGAGATATTCACATGATTTTTATTTTTTAGTGTACTAAAAATAGTGAAATATTTTTATTTTTTGATTTTTTTAAAAAATCTTATATCAATAAGTATTACTGGCATAAATCACATCATTTCCTGAGGCATTATATGTTTTGTTGATCTCAAAGAATGGATGTTTTAAATTTGACTTTTCTGTATAATTTCTCTCTCTCTCTCTCTCCCTCTCTTTTAACTTCTTTGATTTCCCTCTGATCTTTGTTCCTTCTCTTCTTAATTTTGGGATTAGTTCCTTTTCTTTTAGTTTCTTAAGGTGGAAATTGAGGTTATTGATTTAAGAATTTTCTTCTTTTTTTGCAATGTAATTTACTGGTATAAATTTTCACATTACCTTGAAAATTACTGAGCTTTACTTTGAGAGATAGTGAAGCTACTTGGAGTGAGTTTCATTCTTTCATGTCTTGCTTTAATGGTTTGCTAGGATGAGAACACAGTTTAGTCTAGGGTTAATTATTTTTCACTGTTGCAGTAAGACTTCCAAGGACTCAACTCAAACCCATTAATCAGTGTGTTTTTACAGCTAGCTCCTATTGAAAGACATGGTTACCAGACCTGTGCCAACTTTGGTACTCTCTGTAGCTGTCTCCCGGCTTCTTTACCAACTGGCATGTGTGTGCACTTGCCAGTGCCTAGCTGAGTGCCCAGGAGGACCTGTGCACCACTGAGCTCTCTTTTCCAATTCCTGCCTTATGAGATCTAGCCTCTGTCCTGTCATAATTCTGCCTTTCCATAATCTCACTCAGGAAGTTCTTTGGGTTTTGTTTGGGTTCCTCCATGCTAATTGTGTCTGCCATGGAATATATATCATTTGTTTTCTTTTATCGAGGAATTACTGCCTTTTCTGATATCCAAAGCATTAATAAATTTTGCTTCATGTATTTTTATGATATTCTAAGTTGGTTTTGTAAAACAAATATGGGCCCTTTTAATTCATCTTGGTCTGAAAATTTGGCCTTCATTGTTCAATTTTATTTCCAGAATATATTTACCTGTTTTAATTGCTCATGTTGTAAGCCTCTGCAAGAAGAACCTGGACCTTATTATTCTGAATATTCCATATGAAGTTCCAAGAATTTGATAAGTGTCTGCTATGTGACTGGTGATTCCTTACTGAATGTTTTTGGTAATGTTATTCTCATAATTTGACTTGATGATTTTGGTTTATACTACTGAAAAATCCAATTGTTTATACAAATTAAATGATTAAATAAAATTACAGGTGAAGCATCCCTAACTTAACAAGTCAAAAATGATATACTCCAAAATCTCAAACTTTTTGAACATGGACATAATGCTACATAGGAGAAATTCCACAATGACATTACATGATTGGTTGCAGTAGCAACATGGGCATGGTAAAAAAATATATATATTGTATGGAACCAACTTTGGGCTATGTCTTTATGCATGAAACATTAATGAAATTTGTGTTTAGATACAGGTCCTATTTCCATATTTGTATGCAAATATTCCCAAATCTGAAGAAATCTGAAACTACTTTGTGTATAAAAATTGTGGATTAGAGATACTAATCCTGAGCAATAGAAATATTAAATAAACACATGACAATACTAAAGATGATTAAACATTTAAAATAAACTATAAAGTGTATTATAACAATCCATTTAGTGTATGATATTTTTATCTGATAATTTTAATTGATTACATTCATTTCATCTTAAATCCTTTTTTTTTTTTTTTGAGCACAAGTATATGTGGATATATGAATACCTGTCTTTTCACTGTAAAAAAATTTAATTTATTCCAGGTGATTGTTAAATCTGGGCCAGGGACTTTCCTTAGTCTGGCAGTTTATGACAATTACATCTTCTGGTCAGACTGGGGAAGAAGAGCTATCCTGCGATCCAACAAGTACACAGGAGGAGACACAAAGATTCTTCGATCTGATATTCCACACCAACCAATGGGAATCATAGCTGTTGCCAATGACACAAATAGCTGTAAGTTACAATAGAAAAAAGTCCTAATTTTATGATATAATCTCTCAAAAATTATCAGTGGATTTTTGTTTTCTCTTAGTTCTACAGACCAGTGTTCAGGATTAGACTCTTCGATATACTGAAATCCCCTGAAATATTTAAGTAACTTTGAAAATGCCTTATCACCAGAGGAACAATTATTTGTGTCTGGAGCTTTATTCCACTGTCTGATACTCCAATATCTGAATATTCAGACTGAGTTGGTTCCAGAATAATGATACTTCTCCATAAGCTTTGTATCAGGGTTTAAAAATCCTTCAATCACTGTGGTACTCACAAAATTGCAGTTTGCATTATCATTTTTGGTTCCTACTGGGACTGTTTCATTTGAGACCATGGTATCCTTGACAAATCCAGTAGAAAGATTTGTGTTATATATTTTTCTAATGTAGTTATCATTCAGAAAGTTTGGATTTTCAAAGTCCTGAAATGTTGTTATATCTTTGAGAGATCAGAGCTGTTCGATATATTTCTATTAATCTGTATCTGACATAGAATAGGTACTCAATATGAAATTTTGCCAATAACGCCTCTTCATTGCAGGTGAACTTTCTCCATGCGCATTATTGAATGGGGGTTGCCATGACCTCTGCCTTTTAACCCCTGATGGGAGAGTGAATTGTTCCTGTAGGGGGGACCGAATATTGCTAGATGACAACAGATGTGTGAGTAAGTAAAGACAAACACGATGTAATATGACTTGTCTGCTCAGAATAGCATATTTATCTACCGAAATGATTCAAATGTACTCATGAAATCATAATATCCTCCAATATTAGAAGTTAAGCTGGTTTATCTTTCTCTTGTAAGAACTCAGAGAGTATCAAACACAGCCCCTTGGTGATTATGAACTGGAAGGTGTTGGAGCTACAGAAATACCAACACACATGAGCATCTGAAAACTTGTAGCTGTGACTTTGTGAGAATCAGTCAATTACAAAATTAATTAAAGCTGAAATAAACTGGAATATAGGTACTATATCCGTAGTCTTGCAGTAAAACCACTCACAGTCCATCACAGTATGTAAATGAGAGGGAATGGCTCATGCAGCTTATTTGTAATCATTTCCAAACTGTTAATTAAGAATGTAACATTGCAGTCTTGCATGATGTTTATGCTTCCCAAAGGCATTACAATCTTTAATTAGTATCATTACAATATACACTTATTAACAGCTAGGTTTCCAAAACTGTTTCCAAAATAAATAACGGTTCAAGTATTCCGGTATGGCTGTGAAAAATTAGCAAGCAACATAAAAAAGGTTAATTTCCCCTTAACATTAAGACTATCTCTATATGAGAAAGGTAGAATGAGAATCATCTTGTTAGAAATTGATCAACTCACTCTCAAAATGTTGATTTGAAAATTTTCCTCACTTATATCCTCATCTTTTTATCATAGAAGATAAGCAGAGCTAGATATATTTACATTATAAAATAAGTATTTTCATATTTATCTTCAGTCTTTTTCTAATCTTCAATCAGCAGGAGGATCTTCTCTTTGACCTGCTGTGTACTGTATCACTTTGCAAATTGGTACTGTAACCCAAAAGCATACCTCTTAGCAAAATTGAGAGAAGTTGTTTTGTTTAAGACTTTGCCAAAACAAATGAGAGAATCAGTGAATGTAAATGCAGATAGTCAACTTTAGTAATTCAGGCCACAAATCCCCCGTCCCGCTTTTGTTTTTGGTCACCTAACACTTCCCTGGATTGTTCAAGCAATGGCTTAAACTCTCAATTTTCCTTCCTGATTTCATTTCTAATGATCTGTGTCTGATGTCGTCTTTAAACCTGGAATGTTAGTCATGCATTAGAATCACCCATGTTTCCTTCACAGGTCACTGCAGGCTAGTGTCAAAGCACTGACTTTGGTCAAAACAGCAAGGCTTATTTGTATACAGTGGAGGCCTATGGCTGCAAAATAGTCTATATACAACTGTGCCTACTAAGCCAACTGCTTCTCTCTATCTATGAGAGGAAATAAATCAGTCAGAAAAACATCATTTTAAACAAGCACAGTTGCATTCTCATAGAACTCTAGAGTGATACAGGATTCCTCAGGGGTGACAAATTGTTATAGAGAAAGACTGTATCCATTGCACATTTATGCTGAAATCCTGTGTTCCAGTGGAGAGATTGGAAAGTAACTGTAAGCTTCTTTTTGTGAAATCCATCTTTGAAATATGAGAATGTTTCTGGTACATCTGTGTTCATACCTGAATGAGCTCACCTGGAGTCCCTTCTGAATGTTAATAGCATCATAAAAGGGGTAAAAGGCCATTTACAAACACCTTCCTAAGGGCAAAGGAGGAAAATCATTTTTTTATTTTTGTCATAACTGTGGACAAAAGACAAAAGATTAGGCAGTTACGTAGTTCCTTTAGAATCAACATTGATAACCTTATCAACATCCAAAACAGAAAAAAAGAGTAACAAACATAATTTTTAAGTAAATGTTTGTAGGAGAATGTTAGCTAAACCACATTTTTGTTTCTAGACAGAAACAGAAAATATTGAATATAATTTTACGAAATGAACTCACCTGAGCAAGAAGTACACCCATACTATATTGAATTTTGCATAATTGAAAAAGAATGGGAGTTTAGTACTGTAGTCTATAATAGTGATATCAGGGACTAGGGAGACTAGGGAAAGAGGATCACAAGTTCAAGGCCAGCCTTGTCAATTTAGCAAGACCCTGTTTCAAAAGAAAAACTAAAAGGCTGGAATTGTAGCTCAGTGATAAGAGTATCCTTGGGTTCAAACCCCATTACTGTAATAAATAAATAAATAAATAGATAAGTGTATACTTTAATTTCCCCCCAGAAGTTATAATTACAAAACTATAAATATGGGGGCTGGGGATGTGGCTCAAGCGGTAGCGCGATCGCCTGGCATGCGAAGGGCCCGGGTTCAATCCTCAGCACCACATACAAACAAAGATGTTGTGTCCGCAGAAAACTAAAAAAATAAATATTAAAAAATTCTCTCTCTTTCTCTCTCTCTTTAAAAAAAAAAACACTATAAATATGGCATTTTCCATCACAGCAGTTTTTCTTTTTATTGGACAGGAGAAATGAATAGATTATTCTTAAAATAGGCAAAATAAGTCAAGAATGCCAATAAGCTTGCAGTGAGTATCTGAATTTTGCTCAGCTCACGATCTAAGGTGATGATTCCGAGTGATGTTAGCTCCCTTTGTAGTACTTTTTCCTTTTAATTTAACAATTTTTATATCTTTATTACCTTCTTTAAAATTATGTTCTGCCTTTGCTACTCACTGACCAGTGGAGTTTATAATGCACCAAGAAAAAAAAAATATTTAGAAAATGTTATTGAAAGAGTTAAATTAGTAGTCTTAGACAAACACATGGGTATAAAAATGTGTTAAATGCTAGTTGAATTAAAAAATTATAAGAAAATGAAGTACTGAAATTTCAATGGTATTAGTGGCTCTTTAATCAAATATTCCTCAAAAAAAAAGCCTAAAAAATTTTATAGTGAGGGGCTGAGATTGTGGCTCAGTGGTAGAGCGCTCACCTAGCACGGGCGGGACCCGGGTTCGGTCCTCAGTACCACAGAAAAAATAAAATAAATAAAGGCATTGTGTTGTGTCCATCTACACCTAAAAAATAAATATTAAAAAATTTATAGTGAATTCTAAAATTAAGCTTTACCTCCTGCAAAGATTAATGAATTCTAATTACCTCCACCATATGACTTGCTTTCAAAGTACAATTATTTCAATAAGTTGTAGAGTGAGTATATGCAAGCATGGAGCACATCCCAAAAATTGAACTCTGAAAACTTGCTAATAAGTGTATTTGTAAAAGTAAAAATGAGTTCGTTTTCCAAAATAGAGACCCTTAAAAATATAGATCATGTGCTGGTATTGTCAACATAAAACTAACTTGTAGGAAAGGGTTTTTTTCCACATTTTTTAATGGTTGCCCTATGCTTACAATTCAAGTGAACCACATTAAAAACAAAACAAAACAAAAGAATCCTAATTTTTATGGAAACTCTGAAATTTAGAAATGGGACAATATGACAGTGTTCAGTTGGTGTCCATAAACTTTAGGTGTACATGCTTTTTAGATTATCATTGCATTCTACCAGCACATCCCATGGATTCCTATGCATTTTAAGTAGTACATGCTGGTCATGTGTGACAGGAAGAGAGAACTTGTTCCTTAGTTTTTCCCACATACATGAATGAGGCAAGAAGCTAATGATGATGATTTTAGCTCTATCCTTCTTCTGAAGGATAGAATTGGCTACTGAGGTTTCAACCAAAGGTAGTTGGTGTCAACAGATGAAGATGCATATAAAATGCTATGATTGAACATTACAGAAGTTAATTAGATTAGACAAAAGGGAATTAAGGGAAGGGAGGAGAGATGGGAATAGTAAAGACAGTAGAATGAATTGGACATAACTTTCCTATGCTCATATATGAATACACAACCAGTGTAATTCCACATCATGTTCAATCAAGGAATGGGATCAAAATTATAGGGGTGGCACCAGATGTTTGTATAATATGTCAAAATACACCCTACTGTCATGTATATTTTAAGACAAAAACAAACAAAAAAGAAAGTTGGTGAAGAAGCCCAAGTTAGAAGTAGGGACAAGTGTGGGCATTCATTTGATTGAGATGATTTCAAGTCTGGCATTAGAAAAGGGTGCACCCTCTTCCTGTAAAATTTCAGTGTATTGAATATATAATAGATTCTAACAAAAAATATAAAAACCACTATCAGTATGCACAAAACTATTTACCTAACTCTTTGTAAACATTTACTTTTAAAATAGACTACTAGGAACAGGGAATATGGCTTAGTGGCAGAGCATTTGCCTGGCATGTTTACAGACCTAGGTTCTATCTCCAGAAACACACACACACACACACACACACACACACACACATACACAAAACATACACATTGTTAATCTAGTTGCACAGTCATTTGAATTTATACTACTCATTCCCTGCACACATATGCAAAAACTAAATAGTATTTAATACACAAATAGGCATAAAAGAAATAGTCATGCAATGCCCCCAAAACAAATTGTAAAAACAAATGAGAGTAAGAATAAAAAAAAGTTTCTGGTAAGTTTAATCAAAAATTCCATCAAGCATTTCTCTTCATTGAATTTTATATTTATAACAATTGTAGTTTATGTTTGATTAAGGAATAAAATAGTCATGGTATTGAAAAATGTTTAACATCACCCAAAATATTGACTTCTTTTTATTTCAGCTAAAAATTCCTCTTGCAACATTTATTCTGAATTTGAGTGTGGAAATGGTGAATGCATCGACTACCAGCTCACCTGTGATGGTATTCCTCATTGTAAGGATAAGTCAGATGAAAAACTGCTTTACTGTGGTAAGTGTCCAATATGTGACTTGATCATTACAGAGTACAGTTTCTGATTCTTCTTATAATTTTTATTTGCCTTCCTTTTTAAAAAATGTAAAATTTATCTTTCTCATTAATCTGTAGGTCTAAGGAATTTGATTTGTCTCTGCTTGTGTTAAAATGAGGCACCTTATTTCCTATCCAGTAACCATGATATTCCTTGAAGAATTTTCTCATGGATTTTCATCCATGAAGTGCAAATTAAATCAAAGTAGAAACCTATTTTTTAAACAGCTTTGTGATTTATCTTTAGCAGTAGGCATTAGGCTTTCTTTAAAATGTTAATCAGAAATATCAGTGATTTTGGATATTGTAGTCTTATTCTATAGCAAAGGTCCACCTCCAGTCAATAGCATGTGGTGGGCTTGGAATCAGTCTTGTTCACTCTATGTTGCTAGGATTAGCACAGAGGCTAGTATTCTTTGGTACAGAGGTCAATTGCTTTAGGTGTGATCCTCATCAAGTATGGCTGTCACCAGATGTGCCTCTGTTGATGACACCAAGTAATACTCAATCTGTATCTCCTTCAGAAGAGGAGAATGGCTTTTCTACCCTAGGAAAAAAAATGCTGCTGTATTTTTCCAAGAAATTTACCTTTGTGCTATTTTGAAATGTAATGAATTGTTGTCAACCAGAGTTATCCTATAGTCTTATAGAACATTAGAAGTTGTTCCTAATGTTCTAACTGTATCCCTACATCCATCAACCATCATTTTCCAACCCTTCCTCTACTGATCCCTACCTAGTCTCTGGTAGCCACTATTATTTTTCTCTGCTACTTTGAGAAATTGTAATTTCCACGTATAAGTAAGAATATGTGATATTTGTCTTTCTGTGTCTGATTTATTTATCCTAATGTCCTCTTGTTACATCATGTTACTGCAAATTGTGAGATTTCATTCTTTAAGACTGAAAAAAAATATATCATTGTATATATGTGCTGCATTTTATTTATCTGTTCACCCATCAACGGACACCTTAGTTGATTCCATATCTTGGCTACTATGAATAAATGCGCTAGTGCAGATATCTCTCCAACATGCTGATTTTAATTTCCTTGTATATTTGCTCAATAGTGGGATTGCTGGATCAAATGATAGCTCCATTTCCAGATTTTTTAAGGAAGCTCCATAATGTTTTCCATAATTTACACTCCTGCCAACAATGTTGGAGATTTTCCTTTTCTCCCACACCCTGACTAGCATTTGTTATATTTTCTCTTTTTGATAATTGTCATTCTAATTGGGGTGAGAGGATAACTCATGGTGGTTTTGATTTGCATTCCCCTGATGATTAGTGATGTTGAGCACTTTTTCATATACTTGTAGGCCATTTGTATGTATTTTTAAATTATATTTATATATTTTTTTTCCTGTTGAGTTTTATGAGTTCTTTTTCATTTCTGGCTAATAATCCCCTGTTAGATGCATATTGTATTTTTTTCTTTAGTCTTCGTATTCTTTATTCTCTTATTTTTGTTTTTCTTTCCTTCTTTCAATTGGAGGTTTGGTTTATTCTCACTTTTGTAGTTCCTTGAGTTGTATTGATAGGTTTTAATTTTAAGTTCTTCTACATTTTTTGACATAGGCACTTGTTGCTATAAACTGCCCTATTAATATTACTTTTGATGTATTTTATGGGTCAGAGCATTTTGTTTTCATCGATTTCAACATTTTTACATTTCCCATTTCATTACTTAATTGACCTATTGGTTGTGCAACAGAATGTTGTTTAATTTCTATGTATTTGTATAATTTTTAAAGTTTCTCTTGTTGTAGATTTCTAGTTTTATTCCATTGTGTTCTGAGAAGATGTGTGGTATGATTTTAATTATTTTAATTTGTTCAGAGTTGTTTTGTGGCATAACATATGATCTGTCCTGGAGAATGTTTCAAGTGCTGGTGAGAAGAACATGAATTCTGAAACTTTTGAGTGAAATGTTCAGTAAATGTCTGTTAAGGCCATTGATTGATGGTATAATTGAACCCCAATGTTTCTTTCTTGATGTTTTTGTCTGGATGATCTGTCTTTTGATGAAAGTAAGATGCTTAAATCCTGGTATTAGAATTTGTAGCTCCCTTGAGAACTAATAAAGTTTGCTTTACATAATTAGTTGCTCTACTATTGAATGCATAGATATTTGCAATTGTTATTTCTCCTGTTGAATGGGTATCTTTATCATTATATAGTTATCTTGACTATTTTTATATTTTGTATTTTAAGTCTATTTATCTAATACACATATATAGTTATTCCTTCTTGCTTTTTGTTTCTATTTGCATGTTATATCTTTTTTTTCACTTCTTCACTTTCAAGCTATGTGTGTCTTTACTGATATAGTGAATTTTTTTTTTTTTGTAGGCAGCATATAATTGTGTCTCTCTTTTTTTTAGTCCATTTAACACGTCTATATCTTTTAATTGGGGAATCCCATATCTTTTATTCAATGTTACTATTTTTAAGTAAGAAAATGTTTTTGTTGTCCTGTTCAATTTATTACCAATTGCTTTATGTGGGCTTTGTTCCTTTCTTCCTCTTCTTCATTTTTGTGGTTTGGTGATTTTTTGTGTCAGTGGGGTTTGGGCCTCTTTTTATCTTTTGTATATCTGTTCTATTATTGAGTTTTGTACTTTCTCATGTGTTGATGATGGTAGTTATTATCCTTTATCTTCTAGTGTAGGATTCCCTTAAATATTTCTTATAGGGCTGATATGGTGGTAAAAAACATTATTAGCTCATGAGCCACACAAAAATGCTGTCAGAGCTAAAGTTGCCCTGTGAGTCAATGCCTGGTATGGGGTTGTATATTGTATTCTTTTTTCTTTAGTCTCCATTTCCTTTATTATACTCTCATTTTTGTTCTTTTTTTCCTACTTCCATTTGAAAGTTTGGTTTATTACTACTTTTTTATTTTCTTGAGTTGTATTGAGAGGTTTTAATTTTAACTTAAATTAAATTTAAATCTTAAAGCCCTGGAATGGGCTTTAAAATCATACCTGAGATTAAATCTATGTTCCCAAACGTTTTGTTCTGTGACTAGAATGGTCAACACAGCTCACTTATCTTTTTTTTTTTTTTTAAGAGAGAGAGAGAATTTTTTAATATTTATTTTTTAGTTTTCGGCAGACACAACATCTTTATTTGTATGTGGTGCTGAGGATTGAACCCACCAACACGTGCATGCCAGGCGAGCATGCTACCGCTTGAGCCACATCCCCAGCCCCTGTCTTTTTGTTTTTTTACAGCAACTAAGTAGATCTAATAGTGATAGAGACCATTAAATGAGCAAGTGTATATTTACTTATACTCAACACAGATTTTAGCAAAAATGTAGTATTCAGAAGATGACAGCTATTATTAGTAGTAGTAACTTCTGCCCCAAATAAGAGAATGTCAGAAGACCTTCATTAAGGTAAATAGAATTCAGAAGATAATTCATCTTCTTTGGAAATTGAACAGACAGTTTGAGCATAATCATAAAAGAAATTTATTGATATTTAGGTGACTCTTTGGCCTGATAATTCAGGAATACATAATTTTCTGCTTTTCTATTTTTTTTTATACAAAGCCTTTGCAGAAGCAAAGGAGTTGGATGATGAACACTGGGATATTTTTGTTATTTTTGAGGTAGATATTTATTTCTTCTGAATTTTATATGTGATATATGTTTATTCCTATGATAGTTGACAACAGTGTGAGTGAGAGGACAATATTTTGGGTGTAATTTTTAGGATATCTCCAAGTCTGGAACACTGAGTGAAAAAGGTCTTAACTGAATGAACTACTCCTTAGTTTGGTGACTATTATATCCAGTCCTTTAATACTACATGCACAGTACTTGTTTTATACAGCCAAATCCAGTCATTATGAATGAAATCTCTGTGATTTTCATCTTGTAAAAGTGTTTCTATGTGACCTCTAAGTATGACTTTCTACTTTTATTTATAAGAAAATAGAAGCTGTCGAAGAGGTTTTAAGCCTTGCTACAATCGTCGTTGCATCCTTCATGGCAAGTTATGTGATGGTGAAAATGATTGTGGAGACAACTCTGATGAATTAGACTGTAAAGGTAAATTTTCTTTCTTTCTTTTTTTATTTTTGCATTACCCAATAATATTTTTATAATAAGTCTGCCTTAAACTTTTCCAAAATTTGTTGTAGTGGGCAACAAGGTTTGTAATACCTAATAACATATATGGACTATATTTTAGTAAATGATATTATAATGGAACTGGAGATTATTATGTTATGTGAAATAAGCCAGGCATAGAGGGATGAGTTCTTCATGATCTCACTCATCAGTGGGATGTAAAATAGTTGAGCTCAGGGAAGTTGAGAGTAGAATATTTGTTACTAAAGGCCAGGGAGAGAAGAAGAAGAAAGGGAAAGAGAAAGGTTGTTCTATGGGTACTAATATGCATTTAGTTAGGAGCAAGGAGTTCTGGTGCACTACTGTGCAGTTGAATGACTATAGATAATAATGCAATGTGGGTTTCAAAAAGCCAACAGAGGATTTTTGAGTTTTTAACACACACACACACACACACACACACACGAAGAGATAAATGCCTAAGGAGTTAAATGTTTGACTAGATTATACTTTATAAAATGTGTAAATATATCAAAACATCACATGGTACCCCATTGACATTTGGTATTTTTATAAGTCAGTTAAAAATGCATTTAAATGTAATGACTATTTTTTCATTTCAACTGCTTCATTGACTTTTAAACTCTTGTCTTTTCTCACTAATACATTTCAATCTGCCTGTTCTTTGGACTTTTTTAACAAAATATGTAATACTAAATTTATAGATCCAAAGTGCTTCCCTTTTCTCAATCTGGTTTTACTCATGATCTCATTTTCTTAATGATTTGACTGGAAACCTTAATGCTATCTCTGTGATGCCTCCTTCCCACATATTTGTCTCCTCTTTGGCTAATCATTCTCACCTCTCCCAATTCTTTAAAATATCTTTCCTGTTCATCCATTATAAGCCTGGGTTGAATGTCCATTTAATGCTTTTCCCTGCCTATACTTTTTCAAATTCCTCCCAATGCTATTAATCATGCTAATACTATCTAACATTTCCCACAGTGACTACTGAACATTTAAATCAGATTACCTTGATTAAAATCCAGTATGAACATTTTTTGTCTTATTTTATATAAAACACTTAAACAATCTATGCCTCAATTTCCCAAACAGTAAGCTAAAAAATGATTTAGAGAGAATATTAATATTAAATTAAATAATAAAATACTCAGAATTATACTTAACATATAGTAAATGTCATATAGGCATTTGTTCTTTGCTTTTTCTTTTTTGAATTATTGACCTGATTTAGAACCACTAATCAAGTAGCAATGTTTACATAATAAATAACATTGTTTTTTTGTCTGACATTTAAGGCTTTCTAAAATCTGGACCCAATCAATATTTCCAAAGCAATTTTCTTTAATAAGTCCACTATTGAACAGACTTTTGTGAGTGCAGTGCATTAAGTGTTAAGACACTGAATTAATGAGATATGGACCTCTTGCCTTTAAGAAGTTCAAACCCTAAGTGACAAGTTGCCATGTAAACAGATGTAGATGAATATAAAATGCTATGATTGCACACATAAGAACACACCTTTTTTTTTAACTTTTAAGTATCCTCCAAAATTTCACAGACAACATTAAATTTATCTCAGTCTTGAGGTTTAAATAAGGTGGAGAGATCAAAACAGATCAAAGTAGAGACATTAATATTGAAAGATACAAGTTATTTGATTTATTTGGATTTTAAATGGGAGAGTGGTAAAAGAAAGAAAGAAAAAAGACTATAGTCATTAAAGGAAGGGGACAAAACATGAAGTGCATTATGTCCCGTTTTAAGGAACAGGCTTTATCTTGACCTCAACAGAAGTCTTAAGCCAAAGCATGGCCAATATGATCAAATTTACATTAGAATTTTAAAAAGGAAGGAAAAGTATTATTGTACAAATGAAAATTATAATACTGACATCAGACTTAGAAAAGGGGGTGGGGATGCTACAACAAACAGCCAAAGCAAAGATTAAGGAGGGCTAAGACAGATATGATAACACTTTAAAAGATGGCATGTAAGAACTTCCTGAGTAATAAACAGAAAAATTATGGGGTGGAGAAGAATACAAAAATTTGAAACAGGGGAGGGTATTTTTAACCTGTTGTAAAATTATTACGTGTTTTTGTTTAATTATTTTTCTGGATCTTTCTTTTGTGTGGGGAATGGGGATAACGAAGAGTACGTGCATTCTTGGGTGGGAGCACTTGTAGACTTGTAGACAGTCAAAGGGAGCTGTTCCAAAGTTCCTTGGATGGATAGGCTTCTGGAGCTCAGATAGTAGATTTAGACAAGAAGTACTGATTTTGGATTCATTAAGTAAAGAATAAAAAACATGGAGTGTGTACAGAGTGACTGTTGTGTTAGCAGAGTGCATCAGAATTACTTGCTGAAATTAAAAAAATAGAAGATGATCATAAAAAGAAGTAAAGCATAGCAGTAGTTGAAGGGTACTTGTAAGAAAGTATTTTCTCAAGAAATGAAGATCATTCTATATTTCAAAGGCTACAAAGAGGGTAAGAGTGTAGACATGGACTACAAGCATTCATCATGCTTAGTAAATAGTGACAATCTCTCAACTACCTTCATGAAAGACAGTTTAATGAAGTGGTGAGGGAAAGCCAGATCACATTGAGTTAAGGCAGAAAATGGATGTTCAGGGAATAGAGAAAGTGAATAGCTACGATTGTAGAAAAGAGTGATGAAAAGTATGAAGTATGATTGTGAAAAGAAGGCTGTGCAGTGTTGAAGAAGAGAGAAGAATGTTTGCAAGTCATCTTAGAGCTGTCTGGAAGGTTGGGAGGTGAATGCTTCTCATATTACCCTGTCTGACTCTTGGCCAGCATTTGACTTTAATGCTTTTTCACTTCTGTGACTAAAAGACCAAACCAGAACTATTATAGAGGACAAATAGTTTAATTGGTGGCTCACAATTTCAGAGGTCTATCCTTTATTTACAAGCAGAAGACAAAGGTGTATTAAAGACATTTGTTTTAGTCAGTTTTTCCACTCCTGTGACTAAAAGATCTGACCAGAACAATTTTAGCGGCGGGGGGGGGGGGGGGGGGGGGGGGGGGAGTTTATTTGGAGGCTCATGAGTTCAGAAGTCTCAGTCCACAGACTGTAGGCTCTATTTCTCAGGGTTCAAAATAAGAGTGAGGTAGAGGGAAGCAACTCACTTGAGACTCCACTCTCCAGATACAAAATATACACTCCAAAGCCCCAGCCCTAGTACCCACCTCCTCCAGCCCCATCCTACCCACCTTCAGTTACTACTCAGTTAATCCTTATCAATGGATTAGTTCACTTACTGTGTTAAGACTCTCACAACCCAATCATTTCATTTCTCGTCTGAACCTTCTTATATTGTCTCACCCGTGAGTTTTTGGAGAACACCTCACATCTAAAGCATAACAGCATTGAACCAGTTAATGCTAAAAATATCAAGCAAAATTTGAAAAAGAACAGAACAAAAATATATAAAGTAGATTCTAAAAGCAAATGTTTTTCACAAGAAACCATCAAAAGCTAATAAGTTACTATAGGCTTTTTTTTTTCTCTTTTTATATTTTTATTAGCACATTATAGTTTTACATATTTTGGGGGTTCATTTTGACATAGTCATAAGCATATAACACACTTTTCTCCATTTCAATCTCCAGTATGATGCCCCTTGCTTTTTCATCTCCCTCTTCCTGATATTTTTATTCTGTTCTTTGATCTACAATTATTGATATATTTTTTATTGGTGCATTATAGTTATACATAAAAGTGGAATTTGTTGTGACATAGTCATGCATGGATATACTATAATTTGGTCAATTTTATTCCACATTTCATTTTCTTCCTAGGAAATGAAAAATTTTTTTTCAAAAGTGGTAAATAAATTAGTATGTTTGTGTTTATGAAATGTAGTGCCTTGGACATGGTAGGGGTTTATTGAATTCTTATGTAGATTGTTGAAGTCCTAAGTATTATAAGATCCATTTTATTCTACTTAATGATATCAATACCTGCTACAGAACAGCAACAAAAACCTCAAAATGTCATTTCTACCTTTTAGTTTAAACTCTTTGCTTCTATGTAATAACCATAGAAGCAATGTTTGTGGTCCCAGAACAATGGATTCATGAATCAAGGATCTGTCACCATCATTTCTTTTGTGAAAATAGTATAAAAACTGTAGCAGTTGGATATCTTAAAATAAACAAAATATAAGCCTTGAAGTTCTCCTTTTAAAATACAGATAATTCACTGTAAAATTGTTCATGGACACCTAGCACACATTTCATTACTTGTTAGCAATTAGTGCATTTAATTAATTGGAGTAGCACCTACAGATAAACAATAGGTAGCTTTGTAAATGAAAGTCTACTCATCTGTTGCATCTTCTAGGTTTGATATTTTGCTCATTTAAAATTTGTTCACATAGTGAACACATTGGTAGGGTGCATTTCAAACCACAGAGGTAAATCTTCAGTTTTCATTCCCCATAAGCCATCAGTGATTCAGTTTGTACTGCCCAACCACCTGCTTTTTGTCACATGAAGGATAATGACGGAAAAGGCATGTACATGGGCTCAGGAAGTGCATAAAAGCATTCTCATTCCAAATATTCTCTTGTACTTATTCCCTCTCTGGTCAATATATCACCAGAATGCAGAGCTTTATTGTACATATATGAACATGTACTAATCACTTGCTAGTTTTGAATCTAAACAAAATGAATTTTAAAAATATAGTATTGTCAGTAATGAATAAATGCATGGGGATTTTGATAGGCTGTAATGAAAGGCTAAGATAGAGCTATCTATAAATTATTTGATGTGCCATTGAGCACTTGTTTAATTTATACATCAATAGCACACATTACTGTATTTTAATTCCTCAAGGGCAGGGTCTATTTACAGAATGGAAATGTAAGTTATGAGGAATAATTTTTTTGGTTTCTTCTCTTTTGGAGGAAAAAGAAATAGTACATTCTCATCAATTCTTTATTTATTGTTTCTTTAAAGGTATTTCCTTCATGACTGAATGTGAAGAGTTGTTCAAAATGTTGTCATTTTGTATTTGTCTTATGGATGTGTGACAGGTTGAGTGAATAGATCTGGGAAGAATGCATGATTTACCTTCTTCCCTGTTTAAATTGCTTCCTTTGGGAAGTATATGAATTTCCTTGGGCCACCAGAATGCTTTTAGGGAGACTGAGAGCTGGGAGTTCTGAGATAACTGAAGGAAAGGAAATTGGTGTTCTTAGGTTTTCCTAAGTTCATAGTAAATCTCTGAAAGGTTCCTCAACCAACAGCTAAAGGGAAAGGATAAATATGGCTAGAGAATAATTCGGCATTCCTTTTGTGTTTGCATTACCCTGGGAAACTAAGCAGCGAATTAAATAAATAAATAAAAGATGTGCTTTGAAAGTAAACAAAATAGAGATAGACAGACAATTTATTTATTTATTTATTTTCTTGTTAGCTTCCCTTTGCCACAGGCTTGGTTAGGGGAGTTGGAAGAGAGAATTGATTTATGTTATTTATAAGGAGCATCCAAAGAACCACAGAAAGACCAATTGGTTTTACATCTTTCACATCTCATTAAATATTTTATCTGACATGGTAAAAAGTAAGTGGAAGAAATAGGAAAATTAAGGAAGTATATGAAAAAGAGAGTGGTTTTACTTTTTTGCTTACTGCTACTTTTGATCCACAGTCCCAGTCAGATCTTTTTCTTTGTACTATCTCATTGCTATTCCTGATGTGGATGCACTATGTTTTCCCTCATATTTTTGTAAGCTAACTTTTTCTTTTGGACTATCTGGAGGAAAAAAGTCTAGTATTTCTCACTTGGCTTATCTTTATTTAGACCAAATTATTTTCTTTTTTTCTCTTTTTCACAAAACTGAAAAAGCCTGAGGGAAGATTGTCAGAAAACTTTCATATTCACTTGACAAATTAGAGATTCCAGTATTGTACTTTCTCAACATCACCCTAAGGATGATACAAGTTTGAATACTTTGCTGACCAAAACAAAGTAAGGAAAATGAAGCAACAGAAAGGAAGAGACATTAGTTTAATTATTTAGTGAAGTCCCTGTTGTTTCCATGGATTTCTCCTGTCAAAGGATTCTCCTTCCTTGCCTATGAATACAGTAGATATTAGTCCCCACTTCCATCTTGCTTCCACTTTAGGGGCTTAATAGTCCAATCCCATTGACACTGCTAACCCCAATTAACCCTCTAGAAGTTCTTAAACTCTATACCAAGACATGGAATCTCTGGAGACATGACTAAGCCTAAAGGGACAATCAGTTCCTGTTTGCAAAATTTGCCCTCTATAATAGGACAGCTGAACTCCCCTCACCACATTTCATCAGTCCTGTTTTTAGTTAGGAAAAGGGGAGATAAAAAAATATCCACCCTACAGATTTTCTTCTTTCCATTCCACTCTTCTGATCCCATACCTTCCCAATGTTTCTCTTTTAAAAAATTAATTATATTAATTAATTTACAGTAGAATGCATTTTGACACATTGTACACAAATTAAGCACACCTTCTCATTCCTCTGGCTGTAATTGGTGCAGAGTTACTCCAGTAGTGTAATCATAATCATACATGTATACAGGGTAATAATGTCTGTCTCATTCTACCCCATGTCTCCTTTAAATATCCTCTCTTAACCATTCTACACAACTTGACAGTCATAGTTTCTTTTCATTTAGTCTGAGTTTTTCTCATTTATTTCTTCTTCTCAGAATTCAATCTAAGACTTTATTCAGTTTGCTCCGCTTTTCTACTCTTCTCATGATGTCTTCTTTACTTTTGATTCTACTTCAGAGCTTCTGACAACTATTTTTAAAGCCCCATATGTGTAGAATCCTTCAAACTTCTATTTTCTTTTCCTTCCTTCCTTCCTTCCTTCCTTCCTTCCTTCCTTCCTTCCCCCTCCCCCCTCCCCCTCCTTCTCCTACCCCTCCTCCTCCTCCACCTCCACCTCCTCCACCTCCACCTCCTCCTCCTCCTCGATTGTACTGGGGATTGACTCACAGCTTCATGCCTGTAAGGCAAGTGCTCTACCAGTGAATTACATCTGCAGCTCTCTTGCTCCACCCCAGCTTTTACTTTTCTTGCTGAAATAAGATCTCAGTAAGTTGTCCAAGTTGGCCTCAACTTGTGATCCTCCTGCCTTAGTCTCTGGAGTAGGTAGGGTTACAAGGATGTATCTCTACTGTGCCTTCCAGTTGTCTTAACTCTTTGAAATGCCATCCCCCACATTCATGAAGACATGATTTGCCTCTTTACCTTCTTAGCCACCCTTTTCTCATTCCAGTAGAATCCCTGAATAGGATTCTCTGAGCAAACTTAGAAGACAGTCTGATGGTGGTAAAATTGTCCCCTCCTGGCTCTTTCTAAAAGCATCTAAACTCTAACTTCAAGTAAGTTGTAAGATAGAAAATCTTTATAGGCTTGCCCAGAAATATTCAAGTATCTAAAACATTTCACAGAGAAATGCATTGTCTTCTAAACAAAGAGATTATATGAAATCATTTGGAACATAGTTATTAAAAAACTGCTGATATATATTGAAGTCAAAGACAAAATATAAATGATTGACTTGATTATCTTCTGTGTTATATATTACATTTACTATTTCCATTAGCAAAAAAATACTAAAAACAAAATGTAATAGAAAGGAATCATCAATTAGATTTTGCTTTTTAAGATATAAAATTTAAAAAAAAAAACTAATTGTGTTCTTGTTTTGGAACAATGCATTTATCTCTACTCATAATGGCATTATCTGTTTTACATGCTAAGATGTTATTTATAATGAAGAAAACAGTGAAGCAATTATAATTGCAAATTGTAAATAAAACATTTATTCTAATCATCATTTAAACACAAATAAATATGCAATTTCAAGATACAATTAAATATAATAAGAGCAGTGCTTTATGAAATACAAATGACATACACACCCTTGAGTAAAATTTGCATATTTTAAGGTACATTTTAACCATTTACAATTGATATAATTTCTATTTATAGTTAAATAGGCTCTTTAAACTATCAACACTGTAAAAATGGAATAATCAAAGAGCCCTTCAGGTTGTACATTAATGTAATCAACCTGTGGAAATTTGAATTTGGAGTAAAAATTTCCGTTATGTTAATCTAGCATACATACTATGCCATGCACCTGTTCACAACATATTGCTGGAAAGTATTATATGGTAATGAATGGGTAAGCAAACTAGAAAGGAGTATATGATGGAGAATAAGGCATTATGTACAAGGTGTATACAATGAGAGTAGCATATTGAAACTGATTTTCACTTAAGCATAGCAAAGAGCTGGAAAGCTATTCTTTAAAAACTATCGGATTAAGAAATGCTATATTTTTGTGTACCTTGGCATGAGTCAACCATATTGCCTCTATCAAATGTTAATGATAGTTTTATACAAGAGTATGACATAGAATAGATCATCAGTGGTCTCCTTGGTATCTGTCTGTCTCTGTCTCTGCCTCTGCCTCTGATTCCATCTCTGTGTCTGTTTCTTCATAGAAGGGGATGCACCACTTCTTCTTAGAAACTAGATTGGGGTTTTCCATGAAGCACTAATTAAGCCTTTTCTTAGTGTCATAACCTTTTACTGCTGACTATAGGAGAATACTTTTCAGCAACCTTCATTATTTTTATGCCATCCCAGTAAGAGACAAGTACAACTGTGTAAGCAAGGTACATTACTTTCCTTCATGGAACTTAAAATTTATTGGGGCTCCTGGTACATGAATAGTGGTTGCAATTCAGTATGATAAACAGCATAACAAAGGGAATAATTGACAGGAAAAGATGTAAAATTGTGTGACAAGAGAAGCTATAAGATTCATCTAACCCAGCATTGCTGTAGAGCTGGAGGTCAAATTTGATTGCCTGGAGTTTAAAAAGCAAAAATAAGTAAAATAATATGGCTTAATTAAAATACTTCAAATATAAAAGCAAGGAGTCATTTTTGCGTCTCATCTATCCATTTATTTATTTACATGTTTTTCTAGTTTCAACCTGTGCCACTGTCGAGTTCCGCTGTGCAGATGGGACTTGCATTCCAAGATCAGCAAGATGCAACCAGAACATAGATTGTGCAGATGCTTCAGATGAAAAGAACTGCAGTAAGATATTCCATTACCTTTTGTTTGTTCTTGCCTGGACACCTTTGGCATTGAGTTGAATACTATCCAATTTTTTACTGAGCCTCATCCAGAATTGATATATAATTAACCCCTGTTGTGTGAGATAATTGCATGTTTATTTCCTCAAATGAAGTTCACTTTTCTTGCATTCTCTGACCTACATAGAAGGCTTATAATCTTTGCAAATGAGGTGTTTCGGTTTTTTGTTTACATCTTTCTAGATAATACAGACTGCACACATTTCTATAAACTTGGAGTGAAAACCACAGGGTTCATAAGATGTAATTCTACCTCACTGTGTGTTCTGCCAACTTGGATATGCGATGGGTCCAATGACTGTGGAGACTATTCGGATGAATTAAAGTGTCCAGGTAATTCTAGGAAGTAAAATCTTTGCCTTGATGATTGAAGAATATCTAATTGAATAGAATAAATTTCTTCTAAAGATTTAATCATTGAGGCTGGGGTTGTGGCTCAGACGCTTGCCTAGCATGCATGGGCACCAGGTTCAATCCTCAGCACCCCATAAAAATAAAATAATGGTACTGTGTCCACCTACAACTAAAACATAAATGTTTAAAGAAAAGATTTAATCATTGAGAATAAAATTTAAATAATATAGACTAAAACATATTCTACTCTAAGTATGCTATTTGATCTCTTTAAATGAATTATAATATAAAATTCAAGAAATCTGTCCTAAGATCTCTCCTTAGATCAAGTTTTTTGATGTTTCCTTCCTCATTATTCCTTTTAAGATTGGTGATTACATATATTTTTTTAAAATTTCTTTTTAAATTTTTTGCGGAGTTGGACACAATATCTTTTTTTTTAATTAATTTATTTTTACATGGTGCTGAGGATCGAACCCAGGGCCTCACATAACCGCTGAGCCACAACCCCAGCCCCTGGTGATTACATCTTTAAGATGTATAATCTATAAAGCATCAGCAGAAATGTTATAAACCTTGACTTAACTATTGATAGACTATCAAGAGGGATACTGTTTCTCACTACTGACTTTGCTCATGTTATATAGCATGTGTGAGACTGTTGATACAGTTTACATAATTTTTGGCTTAATAGTTCAGGTAATAGTTATCATTTTTGGATCAAGATCAGGCAGTAATATTTTGTATCTGCCTATGAACCATCTTTACCTATATTAGTTCTGAAAAATATTTTCTGACTTCTTAGAAGAAGTCCTTCTATGAAAATGACTTGAGCGATCTATTTGAGGGTACTGAGATTTTAAAAAGATTCAGAAGAGAAAGGTGTTCATTGCATAAAACTGACACTTTTGAATTTGGACTCAAACTACTGTTAGCCTTTGCCTACCCTGCCAAGAGTCACTTTTCCATATTTAGTTGGCATATAATTTTTTAAAATATTTTAAGAAATTTTATTCATGAGAATTTTGCATACCAGTTTGTATTTATATAAACAGGTAAACACAAACTACTAGGAAAAACTGATACTTATGATGGTTCATGATTTATTCTCTGATACCTCTGTTTCAGGCATTTTGGTTTAAAAATTGCTAATTACATCTTTAGAGAAAGTGGGAAAAAATTCTTTGGTGGCACTGACTATAGCTCGAGACAGTTCTTCCACATTTTAAAAAAAATCTTGTTTTTAATCATGCAAATACTTTTTAAATATAGAATTTTATTACTTTGGAATCATGGATCCTGTGTGTCATGATTATTAATCTAATGTGCTTTTCAGAATAATACATTTTCCTTTTTGTTTGATACTGGGGATTGAATATTGAATTTAGGGGCACTCTACTACTGAGCTACTTCTCAAATTTTATTTTTTATTTTCAAGATAGGGTCTTGCTAAGTTTCTGAAGCTGGTCTCAAACTTATGAGTCTCCAGTCTGAGCCTATTGAATTGCTAAAATTACAGGCATGCACCACTGTGCCTGGCATAATGCATTTTCTTTACTAGGGCTGTAATTAATTTTCTTTTTTTCTTTTTTTTTGGTATAGGAGATTGAACTCAGGAGCACTTAACCACTGAGCAACATCCCCAGCTATATTTTGCATTTTATTTAGAGACAAGGCTTCACTGAGTTGTTTAGCACCTGGCTTTTGCTGAGGCTCGCTTTGAACTCCCAATCCTCCTGCCTCAGTCTCCCAAGCTGCTAAGATTACAGGCGTGAACCACGGAGCCTAACAATAGTTAATTTTTGAAATTATCCTTAAAGCACCATATAATAGAAATTTGTTAAACTGACATTTCATTTTCTTTTTCATATCCTTTATCTCTTTCTAGGGTTAACAAATCATAGAGTAAGCTTTCAGCACTTATAAACAATTGTGATTTTTACATTGGGTAAGAAAGAAAGGGACACTCATGCTGCTTTATGAGACAGGTGGGCACAGGCAGGAAGCCAGAAATAGGTCAGTCAAGACAGTTTGGATGGCGGGCACAGTGGCACACGCCTGTCAGCCTCAGCAAAAGAAGGCTTTAAGGAACTCAGTGAGACCCTGTCTGTAAATAAAATACAAAATAGTGCTGGGGATGGGTCTCAATGGTCCAGTGCCCCTGAGTTCAATCCCTGGTACTGAAAAAAAAATAGTTTGAATGATATCTAGGAAGCTTCCTAAAAGACCTAAGTTATTGTTAAGAACTCTCAAGATCTTTTGATTTCATGATAAATTTACTAAAAAATGAATTTTTCTCCTTTTCAAAATATATCATAGGGAGACTTTTTATCTTAAAATATTCATTATGGGATACCATAGTGTGATTGGCATGTACACTCTAAGGTTGGCTTCCTGATGGGCTGTGGGTGTGGGCCAGGCTATGGAAATCTGAAGGTATGAGAGAAGAGATGTCATCTAGTACAGAGAAAAATCCAGTATTTTATATGCTCTTTTGGAAGCAGTAGTAAAAACAACTTTGTAAGTTTTATAAATTACAATTTACAAATTAATTTTATGTACAGAATTTTTATTCTTGTAATATTTTTCATAGTATCATAAATGTCATGTTTATTTATTTATTTTTGGTGCTGAGTTTAAAGACTTGCTAAGCATACACTGTCTTTTAGCTATACTCCCAAACCCATAATAATCTTAAAAGAGATTCTGCTTTAACATGTTTTACTCTTAAAATAGGGAATATTTGCTTAATTTCTATCAAAGCAGATCAAAATAGCAGGCAGTAGAAACACTAAATCCATATTCATTCAGCAAAGGTCTAAGATCTACCAATGTTTTACTTTTGTTGTTTATGTTTATTCTTCATATGAAATTAAGAATATTTTCCATGAAAATATGATTCTTTGGTTTTAGACTCATTTACTTGAGAGTCATATCAGCTCTCTCTCTCTCTTTTTTTTTTTTTTTTTTTAGGGGGCTACTTGGGATTGAACTCATGGGCACTCTACATCCCCAGCCCTATTTTGTATTTTATTTAGAGACAGGGTCCCACTGAGTTGCTTAGCACCTCGCTTTTGTAGAGGCTATCTTTTGCAGAGGCTGCCATTGAACTCCAGGTCCTCCTGCCTCAGCCTGCTAAGTCTCTGGGATATCAGGGATGCACAGCCGCACCTGGATCTTTTTTCCTTTTTAAACTCCCATCATCTAATCTCCATATTACTTAATTTAAGAAGTTTTTCTGTGGTAAACTCTTTGTTTCAGGACCCAGTCCTGAAATGGATGTTATTAGTATGTACTCCCAGTCTCCTCTGGTCTGTGATAGTTTCTTAGTCTTCTGGTTTTCAGAACCCTGGCATTCTCCAGAACATCTCAGGTATTCTTTGTCCATTTGCTTCAAATTTATCTTTTCCAGTTCTAGAAGTATTAATGTTTTATCTACCTATATTGAAGAAATTTAAAATTAATTTAAATTAACATTACATTCTGTATTTTGTCACAGTTCAAAACAAACACAAATGTGAAGAAAATTATTTTGGTTGTCCTAGTGGAAGATGCATTTTGAATACCTGGATATGCGATGGTCAGAAAGACTGTGAGGATGGGCTTGATGAATTCCACTGTGGTGAGGATTTAAGTCTTGCTTTAATCGATGAACTGTATTATGACTTACATGTTGATGTTCTCTTGCATAGGGATTTTACACAAAATATTTTAACAGATTTTGATGTCAATTTTCACTTTTATTAAATAAAACAAAATGATAAAAATTAAAGTAAAATGAGGAAATTATAATGAGGAGTAAAATTCTCCCATTGCAGTACTTTTTAAAAAAATTTCTGTTGAATTGCTTCCTCTGCCAATCTAAATAATATATGTACATCTTTGTTACCTGATATATTAACTTCAGGTGGGATTAATATATATACTTTGTGCTATGAAAAAATAAGGATTTGGCCTACACTATGCATGATACTCCTATCTGGCATTGGCAATTATTATTATTTGAAATTCTGCAGATAACTTGAAATAATATCCTTAAGTTTCTATTTACTCAAACATTCATCCTTACCTTCTACCTCCTAATTTCTCTGTGTGTATACTTTATTTCACATTGTCAAGGTAAAAGAGCCTTTTAAATTATATTTTATAAAATTTATGGATTTTGTGGTTTTTTTTCCAGGCCAAGGAAATGTTCAATAGGAAAAAGCAGCATATATTCACTTTTAACACAAATGATATACACTGTGATGAGTAGACAGCCTAGAAAAAAGATTTAAAATGGATCTTCCATGAAATGTCAAACTCCTCTGAAAGTAAATGTCATTGTGAAATGAGGAAATACATTTAGTTTGGTGAAGATCTTATATATCTTTACGTTAGAGCCAGATTCTGAATAAATCTAACAGAAAACTTCAAAAATAGTTTCTGTGGATTTGTAATCCTCAATAGGGAACCATTATACGATTGTGTCTTCTTTAATTTTGTTTCCCAGGCTTTAATTTTCTAAATTTCTCACTTTTTATATTATCATCCGATTAAACATTTTAAGTGAAAATGCAATTGTTAAATATTCTTTCAGACTAAAACCAATATTGTTATTTTGACAATAGTTTGTATTTTAAACAATGTAATTTGGGAGGACTTTATTTTGAATGATCCCTGGTGATAAATATGATGGGTGGAGGGGGACTGTGGGGGTAAACAAAAGCATTAAGAACTGATATTGGAAAAAAATATAGTATCTTATTATTGTAAACATCTTGTAAGAAAAATTCACTATTCCTATGAGTTTGGGTCTTTTTAAGGAAATGATATATAAACTTCAATGTGTTAAGTACATATAAGCATAAAACTTTTGATTTATTTTCAAACTAAAACCTCCTTAGCTCACTTTTAAAACAAACATATTTGGTCTGTCCACCCCATTCTTGCCTTGTTTAACATGTATTTTTTTCTTTGTTAGTTTAAAAATAGATTATAGTTAAAAAGGATTACTAAATTAACATGGAATATATATTTTATGACTGCATCCCACACATTTTTAGAGAATGACAGTCTGGAATATAGTTAAAGGTGAATAGTCAGCACAGTGAAAAGTTCAAAGGCAAGTCCTATGAGAACCGTGTTGAAGGAACATGGTGTGTAACTTGGAAACAGAGGGAATATGCAAGCCGTTGTCAAAATTTTATGTAGAGTTGTCACAGGGAAGAAGAATTTGGCTTGTTTAAGGGCTGATTTTAGAAAAGTCTATGAAAGAGCTTTCTCATTGTGAAATCTGTTCTAAGATAATCTTAGCCATTTTTTGTTCTTCTTTACAGTTGACCCATAATACTTACACATATTTATTGGGCACCAGGTGATATTTTGATATATGTATACATTGTTATAATGTTCAAAGAGAATAGGCATATATTTCTTTAAGCAAATTCATTTCTTGATGGTGAAAACATTCATACTTATTTCATTTAGCTTTTTAAAAATATATAGTTCATTATCCTTATGTGTACCTATTGTCCATTAATACACCAGAGCTTATGTCCCCTAGCTGTTCCACCTAAAGTAAGCTGCTTTTTTTTTGTTTTCTAGATTCTTCCTGCTCTTGGAACCAATTTGCTTGTTCTGCACAAAAATGCATTTCTAAACACTGGATTTGTGATGGAGAGGATGATTGTGGGGATGGATTAGATGAAAGTGACAGCATTTGTGGTAAGTAGTTCCTTTTGTGTTCTCAATCAGTTTTTAACCACTCAGTACACTCTTTGCTGTCTCTGTTTTCTTATGTATGAAACATCACTAAATTTACAAGACATACTTATTATTTTAATAGTAATCTATTGTTTTACTTATTTTATATATACAGTTATTATTTAAGATTTTTTCTTAATATTACCACAATCAATGCTTTTTTTTTTTACTTTTATTTATAGTTTTCAGTGACTCCTTTGTAGTCAATCCAATGATTAAGATTGTTGGATCAAATGGTCAAATGTTGGGGTGGGGATGTGGCTCAGTGGTAGAGCATTTAGTTAGCATGCACAAAGCCCTGGGTTCAGACCTTGGCAACACACGCGCGCGCGTGCGCACACACACACATACACGCAAATCAAACACTTCTTTTGATAATTGTAGTTGTGTATTGCCAAGTTACCCTCCAAAGTTTGTAGATGAACCCATACTACCACAAATAACATATGTTGTTTCTGTACATCTCTGTGTGTTTTATACGGAGTTGTTTTAAATAACAGGTAAAGGAAGGTGACTGCTATATAAGATTTTAAAATGTAATTTTGAATTCAGCCTTCTAGAACTAGAGATAGCAGTTTCAAACATCTATGTTTGCCTATTGCATGTCAACTGCAAACACAATGAAATTGCTTTTTAATAATCACAAACATTTTATAGTTTAAATGGAATTATTAACTGAATTTCTTAAGGGGTAAAAGAAGAAAGGGAATAATAAATAGTGTCCACAAATTTATTATAATTGTTCAGTCAGTCTACTAATTTATTAACATGTCTGTCTATCTGTGTGTTCCATTTGTTTGTATGTCTTTGTAGCTATAAGTATAAAGTCTTCACTAATTACTTTTATCCTATTGAGTAGCTTGTTAATTGAGCTCATTTTAGAAAGAGAAGGACTTGAATCACAGGATAAGGTGCATAGAGATAAGCACATTTAGCATCTTGTTCAGATTTCAGTTGTGGTCAGCTGTGTAGGTCATGGCCACACAGAGAGTACTTTATAGTACTTGGGCTACACTCAATTTCCCTATAAATAATATAAAATTGGTGATAACTTCTGAAAGCAGACAATTAATTTTCTTGTCTTTAAGCCAATGGAAATTTACCTTTTCTTTATATAGCTAAAATGATCCGGAGTTACTTGTAAGACAAATAGAAGCGTAGAATGATCAGTATCAGAGAGCTTTGAACATGAGAAAACTTAATAATCAATTAGATGACTGCTTAGCCTTTTTCTTTTGTTGCTATTGGCTATTAAATTTTTAATTTTAACAAGAAAACTTACCTGTTTTTAATGGGATACCTCTGTTTCCAGTGATTAATTCATCATGCTTGTGACCCTCTGTTAAGCCTGCAGTTCATGGCTGCATTGATAATGATGGGCTTTCTGAGTAGTCTCTATGTAATAGAAGAACCAAGACTCTGAGGTTATACAGTTTAGACTCTTAAATGTTAATGATTATTGAAAAGCAATTACAGTGTGTTTGTAGTTGGCATATAGTAGACAGATACTCACATTTACACTAATACCTCCAATTCTTTGTTCTCCCATGTGTGTTTTCAAGCTGTAGGATTATGGGAAGCTTAACTTCATTGCTTATTGCTGGGGTTACTTACCTATTAGATACAAAAAGATTTACCTATGTACCTGTTGTGATTATTTAACAGACCAATGTGCACTGTATCCACAGGTTTATTGCCATTCTTTTATGTTTACATTTTCTTGCCTCCTTCCTTTTGTCAAAGTGCTGTTGTCATGTCTGAATGTATATCAGGAATAATGCTTCTAAAAAGATAATAAAATGATAATGGACATGTTTGTCAATCATCAAAACACTGACTCTATTAATTTATTTGCACATTATATTTTATATACCAACTACAAATCTAATACACAGTATAATCTACTTTAGATTAAACCTCAGTTAACAAACTAAATCTAGTATTTTTAGAATAGGAAAGGAACCTCACAAATAATTTATGTCAGTAGGCCCCAATATTTATTGTACAAAAGATCCTGCTAAAATGTCTGTTAAAAATGTAGCTTCTCAATCCCCACCATAGGTGTTCTGATGGGTGATGTGTATATATTCTTTTTTAATACTCACATAATGATCCTGAAATGGGATATTGAGGATTGCATTTTAGAAAATGATAGTCTGATCTACCTCCATCTTTTGATAAGTGGAAAAGAGAAACTCAAAGACCAAAATAAATAAATAAATAAAAATAAAAGTGGACTGAAGTTAATCAGCTAACTTAGTAATGACAGAGGTAAACCAGAATCTAGATTTCTGAAATAGTAAACAGGGTAGTGATTCTTACCAATCAATGTTTGCTATCGAGTAAAGACATAAGACAGATCAAGTGGAATTCCATTAGCTTGTCCTTCTTCTCCCTTGGGATTCTTTTCCCAGAGGAAGATGATGTGTCTCCAGCTGGTAGTGCCAACTGTGGAATGAAGCCATGAGTTTTTTCCCTTGGTCCATTTTCTTTTCAATTGACTTCAATGTGTTGGCATGTTCTTACTGCAGAATCTGTTGAACACTATCACAGGAGACAACAAATTAGCTGTAAAGAACCTTATGCCATTTTATAGCAGGAGATATATTTGTAATTATGTAGTCATACCCCTCATTTTAAAGACAGGAAATTCAGACATCAGCCTCCTCCAAGGTTATGCACAATTAGATTTCTCCATGGCCAAATCAGTACTTCTCTATTATGACTAACTTGGGAACAAATTGAAAAGATAATAATGGAAGGTATCATGGAGTTCCACATTGATCAAAACTTTCTTAGTAGACAAATGTGGTTAAAAAAATCTCAAGCTCAGTAATGCAGAAATTAGAACATTGAATTGAGAATATAATATTGAAAATGACACTTTATGTTCTTCGAGCATGCTTGAAGAGATAGTTAATAAACAGTTATAATAGAAAAATAATTTCTGTGAGAGAAGAATTTTATTAGAGAAGCTAATAAAGACAGACTATTTAGCGGGAAAATTCATTTTTAGATAAAAGGAACATTTACTTAATGATTATTTTCTGATTTCTTCCAGTAAAATTAAACCTCATTTTGTTGCAGCATTGACCCTAAATTAAATGAGTAAATCTGAATCACCTGGGGAATTTTCAATATACTATTCTTCCTGTCCTCCAAAAGAAGTATATACCAGGGACAGACACATTTATGTGGGAGAAGATCCCCAGGGCTTGGTTTTTGTATTTGTTTTATCTTTTTTTTTTTCCCCTAGGGGATTTTATTTTGGCAAACCACTGCTATCAATTTTGAAAGTATTGCTTTGGAAAGCAGTTTCTACTCATAAGAACTGTATGACCGAAAAGTAAAAGGCTAATAATCATTTAATTAAAGTGTATTGGTCTTTTCTTTAAATGTCCAGAAGCAAATATTTTTCATCTATCAAGTCAGTCATATTTTCTTCCTGGAGATGGTAAATTGGCAGGGGAGAGGGGGTGCATAAGCAGTTGATGAATTATTTTTCTATATTTTTATTGATATAGTGTTACATAATGGGACGGGATTTGTTGCTGCATGTTCATACACATTATAACAGTACAATTTGGCCATATAGTAAATATTTTTAAATAATTCTAAAGCTATCTTTTAAAAACACCTATTCCTGACAGCTTTTGTTATAAGAAAGTGAAATTTCAAAAGTTAGCTTGGATTCATATTTATATATTTGCTTATATAAAATGTTTCAGTTCAGGCTGGGGTTGTGGCTCAGTGGTAGAGCACTTGCCTAGCATGTGCCAGGCCCTGGGTTCAATCCTCCACATCACATAAAAATAAATAAATAAAATAAAGGTATTGTGTGCAACAACAACTAAAAAATAAATATTAAAAAATTATAAAAAAAGTTTTAGTTCATTTGTTGATATACAATGCTTTATTAAAAATTTTGTATACAAATGATTTATACAAATAAATACAATTCCCTAAATATTCAGGATATATTACTATTCAAAGGGCTAAGGAAATATCATAAGAGGGGGGTCAAATGACATATGATCATTCTATGGTTATATTAAGAAGAAAATAGAAAACAACTATGATCCTTTGGATTTACAGTCCAAATCAACATTCTTTTTTTGTTTTGTTTTGCTTTTGATTTGGCTATATATGTTTGGAAAACATAATACAGCTAAATGAACATTGAATTGATAGAGCAGAGAAAAGGTAGATTTTGCTCATTAGATGTGTAAAAACAAAAAGAACATGGACACATTTATTCTTTTTAACAACATATTTAGGATGAATAATAATAACATTAATGATTAAGAGAGATGCTCAAGAATGAAAAGGATTTTGGCATTCCAATGCCCCATGTAGAACCCTGGGCAATTTGTGTCTTCTGCAAGCTTCTTAACTTGTTCAAGCTTATGTTCCCTTTTCTGTGAAATGATATGAATAGGGGTTTTCCTGAATTAAATTAGTTTCTCTGTTAAATATCTAACATATATTAAGCAATAAAAATGATGCTTCCTTGATTCTTACTATTGTGGTCCCTATCATTATAAGTTAAGGTCTTTCAAAATGTTGCCCCAGATAGTTCCTAATTCTATGACATTTCTATGATTTGGAACATTTTACAAGGAGAAAATAAGTTATTTTCTACCATGTAGCTTTAATAGATATAACACAAATTAGGAAAGGATGTATTGGATGAAAATCTCTACACATCTGTAGGGAAAAGGGTAATGTTTGATGACTCCCAATAATTACAGTCTCTTGGTTGTAAGCAACATTCTTCTGCTTCCCTCTTTTCATTAGGAAATGTAACTGTGAACATTTTCTAGCGTTCATTCCTAGCAGCACGTTTCCTTTGTGTTTAAGGTTCCATCACCTGTGCTGCGGACATGTTCAGCTGCCAGGGCTCTCGTGCCTGTGTGCCCCGACACTGGCTTTGTGATGGTGAACGAGACTGTCCAAATGGAAGCGATGAGCTGTCCACAGCCGGCTGTGGTATGGACGTTTATCAGCTATTGTCAAAGAAAACTCTTGGCAAAACCCTTGGATGTTTGTGTCATAGTACTCATTCACTTCATGTTTTCCTTCACTTTCCTAATCCCTGGGCCCTTAGGTAGTATTAGATCTAATCAGGTGGGACGTTGTTACCATGGTAGTTCAGCAGCCTCTTAATTTGCTGTGCAGAGTGTTTCAGATGTGCAGTGGTATTACCCACTTTAAAACCATTTAGATGACTGCAGATTTGTCATTGCACTTCTGAGACAGTGTAACTGCACCACGTGTGTGAGTGTAGCAGATTTGGCATTTTCTTTTTAATGCCCGCCAACCCCCCATGAAAGCTTTCAGATTGCCTATGACAGATACTCTGTAAATAGCTGCTCTGATCTTAGATAACAACTGATCAGGAGGTCAGTAAACACCTATTAGTGCTACAAATAGGGTATTAACCCCTGGGTCGGGTAGAAATAGTATGGATATAGCTGAATGAAGCTAGGGATCATAGGACCACCTTTGGAGGTCAGACAATTTACTAAGTTTCTGATTCTAAGTCACCTCAGGAAATTTTCAGAGAATTTCTCAATAGTAAAAATTTAGATAAGTTCCTTTGCATGGTCAGGAGGATAAAGGGACTGAATATTTGATTGTAGACCCCAAGGTCACACAGGGGGTCTGTTGAGCTGAGCAATTTATCAGAAATAGTTCTGCAAATTCTGCTCCTCAGCGTATATTCTGCCAATCATCTCACAAATGGCCTATTTCCATGTCTTTAAAACATTGTATTTGAAGCCTTAATGTAAGTGTGTGTGTACATCTGGGACAGTTGAAGCACAAAAGAAAACGAAAACTTTGAGATAGGCCTATTTGCACAGAACTTCTGCTATTGTTGTAGAATAATTCACTTTGATCTTGAAACTGATATGTGTGTCTATAAAGGTCGATGGGGCCACAGAGGGCTACATAATAAAGGTTTAAGCATCAATTCAGGGATCCAGATGGTCCCAGTATGTTGTTGCTATTGTAGCAAGTTAACACTCTGGGAAGCATATTAACACTTTTGGACCACATGGGTACTATTAAGTAAATTATGCTAAAATGTAGCAAATTGCACTCAAGTGACCTGCAAGTGTTAATGCCAAAGAAGTCACTGTAGCTCACTGTTTTAAAGAAGGATGCATGTGTTAGAATTGGCATAATTCACTTGAGTTATAAAAACTGTCACACAGTTCAGAGTTAGAGGTGTTATTATTAATGCTAACTTGTCCTTTGGTATTAATGTCATTCCTATGTGACTTCTTTATAGTTTTAAAAATTAAATTTATTGAAAGTAAATTATACTTGATTACATTCAAATAACCCTTTGTGTTTTACCTACTCGTGGCTCTATTTCAGTAATTACTAAGATGAAAGCAGAGATTGCTTGGTTCATGTAGTCTGAAGCTGCCTGAGGATGAAGGACTGATAAGCATGTGAATGAATAACTATAATACCTTAAGAATGAGAATGTTGTGTGTCAAAGATACAGGGTCACCACAACGAAATATTATGTCAGAGTCCTGGAAGTGTCATGGAAATGTTTCAAGAAAAAGTGATAATGTTGTCTAAGTCTCAAAGGACAAAGAGAGGGCTCTTGCATGGAAAGGAAAATGCGTAGGCTAGGAGGGGGGAAAATGGCAGGTACTAAATTGCTTCCAGCGTCCATTATATTTCAGTTGTTGTGATAGGTGGTTTTTATTTACATTAATGAATTCCCATAACATTACCATCAAGTGTTTTTGGGGATCTGCCAAAAATAATTACTATATAGGTAGGAATTTAAAGAGCACATGGGAATTCATTGAATATCTGACATGAGAAGATCTGCTTCACGTACTATATCTAGTCCTTATGAGAAATTTACCAGACAGATTTTATTATCCTCATTAAACAGATAACGAAACAGATGTCCCAAGAAGGTAGATAGCTTCCTTGAGGATACAAATCCAATTGGCAGAGCCACTTTCTGCAAACCATTATTCTTTTCAGCATTCTACAATAATATACAGTAATTATTGACACTTGAAGTGTCCTAAACTTTGAATCCTACCATAGTCTTTATCTTTTAAATATAAGATTACTGAAAAAGTTAAATGATCCTTTCAAGTCTTCTATGATTATATGAGTATAGTATTAAAGTTTATGTCCTGTGCACATGCTTTATTTTACATTTGGATCCACCACTGGTTAGGGACTTGCTGGAGCATTACATTCAAGGATTAGTATTCTCAAAGGATCAATGTTCCATTTCATGGGTCAATTTTTTTAATTTTCTGTGGTGGTTACAATGGGGTTCATTACATCAGAGATCTTACACACCAAATTTAATACCCCATACTTGCACTTACCTAAAAGGCATATTTTCTTTTTAAAAACAATAACTTCCTCTACTCTCTTTGTTTACTTTTTACTTCTGTCATAAACATTACCACTTGGTGATCTTTTCAGTTCTACTTCTGAACAAGGAAGTAACACTTTTATCATGTAACCAGCATGACTGCAAGCGTGAGGAGAGAAAAGACCCACCCATGTTATTAGCCAAGTTTTTTCTGACACACAAATATTTGAATTCATTCTTAAAAAACTTACCAACTGCCACATGGCCTCAAATTTCAGGGGCACTCTGGATTGAGAGTAGAATTTATTAATACTAAAACTTTGAAATATATACATAGAATGTATTACATATGAATACATTCTACTACATACATGCCATTGTTAACTAATTTGATATATTGGAAATTAAGCAAAATTATATTTTTTTCTAAATAACTATGAATTATTAGGTATAATTTTATTCCATTTCTAAATTTCTAATATGTGAGATGATACAATATATGCTGCATTAACTCTATATTTCGTGATGTCTTTCTTAGCTCCCAATAACACATGTGATGAGAACACCTTCATGTGTCATAATAAAGTGTGCATTCCCAAACAGTTCCTGTGCGACCATGATGATGACTGTGGGGATGGCTCTGATGAGTCCCTGCAGTGTGGTGAGTACATCCAGCTCCCAAAGAGGAGGATCTCAGGCAGAAAGCCTTTATAGAAGAACCTGCGTTTGCACAAATCAAAATCAAACACTCCTTCCTTCCTTCCTCCCTTCCCCTCCCTCCTTCCTTCCCTCCCTCCCTCCCTCTCTCTCTTCCTCCCTCCCTCTCTCTCTCTCTCTAACACTTTTCTTAATGATACTAATGACCAATATATTTAGTAATACCTAGTGGCACCACAAGTAACTTCTTTAAGCTCAAGTAAAATTTTACGTGCATTTAGAATTCATGTCCACTTGTAGCATACTCATAACACTCAGTGACCATGTTGGAAAATCTCTATAAAAATGTCTCTGTTTTATTGTATTTTGAAGTGTTTTGTACAATACTTGGCTGGGTTGTTCAGTGTTACAGCCAGATCAGGTATTTGAGTGAGAAAATAATGCAATTTAGCATTGTCAGAAAAGGCTTGTTACTTAACATTTTCCTCCACGTTGTATTTCTACATGTGTCTCATTTGTTGATATTTAATATTTCTACGAAATTTATCTTTACACACATATTTGTTTAACGATTATGTATAATATATGCATGTATATAATTACATGATAAAATCAGTATTAAAATGCCCAGTTAAAGTTGAAATCGCATGTGCCTCTACTGTTTCTGTAAAATATTTAAATACATATGCATGAATAAATATATATAATGCAAATCTATGGACTTTATATATAGAAGGTAGTAAATTTAGTGCACTCCTGTGTTCTCACTATGCAGTGTCTAAAACCTTGGTCTTTGAAAGGAATCACTCGGAAATCAATGGATATCAATTTTTATGATCTTTTCACCATTAAGTCATGCATTCAATGTGATTTTTTAAAATGGTACATTATAACTCAAGGAATAAATTGAAAGCAGAGTTATTTCTGATTGAATATCTCCTCTCTTCTAGACATATTTGTTGATAAGGAGATGAATGAGACATAGTTTTCCACTTAACGAATTCACAAACAAGGACATCAGACAGACAATATAATAACATTCTTTTAAAAATTAAATTATTTATTTATTCTAATTTGTTATATATGACAGCAGAATGCAATTTATTTCATATTACACATATAGAGCACAATTGTTCAAGTCTCTGGTTGTATACAAAGTATTTTCACACTATTCCTTTCTTCACACATGTACTTAATGTAATGATGTCCAACTCATTCCACCATCTTTCCTACCCCATTCCTCCTCCCTTCACCTTCCTCTCCTTTGCTCTATATTCTTTGTCAAATAAGAATAAGAACACCAGTACATGGGATCAGAGGTGAGAAAATAATATTTTCTTATAATTTTTAACCCACGGGTGCCGTATCCCTGAGCTATATCCATAGTCTTAAAGTATTTTTTTTTTTAATTTTAAGACAGGGTCTCCCTAAGTTGCTGAGGGTTTTTCTATTGCTAAACTGGCCTTAAAGTTTCAGTCCTCTTGTGTCAGCCTCAGTTTCACTGGAATTAAAAGCATATGCTCATGTTTCCAGCTCAATAAAATAATTCTTGAAGGAAGCACTAAAGAATATGAACAAAGCATGTTTGTTGGAAAAAATCATATTTAGATTATAAGGAGTGTTACATGGTGGTTAATTGCATGGATCTTTTTGCCGGATAGCCTGGATTCCTGAGTCTACCACTTATTAGCGTGTGACCTTGAGAAAATGCTTTACTTTACTGTATCTCAGTTTACTCATTTATAATATATGTATATTAATAATGTTTAACTTACACAGCCAATAAAAAATTTGAGTTAATATGTGTTGAGCGTGTAGAACAGTTCTAGGCACATGGTAAATGCTAGTTGTATATATAAAAACCTGTAAGTTGATGTGATTAAGGAATAGCCATTAATCTTCTGTGTGGCTAAGCTGACATTAAGAAGTTCAATTGGAGCTTGATTGGAAAAAGTATGACATCTTACTTTACATCATTTGTATTCAGTTATTTTACTTCTGAGGCCAGCACACATTTTGAAACAACGGAATAGAAAGTCACAGTCAAATATAGGTTCTAGATCCATCTTTTTCAGCAGATGTAAGAAAATATTGCCAGAGGAGAATCATGAAGGAAAATAAAATAGTTAGCACATTCCTGAAATAGTTCTCCTGGTTAACACTATGGTTGAGGACCAGATAAAAAATGGTAGAATAGAAGGTGTGGATGGTGTCAGAGTTGATACATTATTGAAGGTGGGGGATAATTGAGAACTTTTTTGCTTGGGTAACTTGGGATGATTTTGCTATTAATAAGCTTTGGAACATGGGAGGTTGAGGTCCAGTTTTTCTGATGCAGGAGCAGAGATATAGTAAAGAATTTATTTTGAATATTTTTAAATATGTAGCATTAATTAGGCAATCATATATAGCTACACAGTTAGTGAAAATATAATTCTAAATAAGAATCAGTAATGTTGATTTGATGGTCATCAGCATAAAGGTGACATTCAAGCTATACATAAAATGAGAAAACCAGACAATGTGGATAATAGATAATAATAAACCATAAACTGTAGCCAGGGCTTCACCTGCATTATGTTAGGGGAGAACACCAGAGGACTTCCTAGAGAAAGAGAAAAGAAGGGAACAGCAAAAGCATATTTGGAAAGAAGGCCAGGAGAGAGGATTATATACATTAAACCAAGAAGGTATTTCCAAGGAAGTATGGTCAACAGCATCAAATGCTGCAGAAAAGCCGTGTCAAATTTTGAGACACCTTTGAATTTGACCCTTCCATTTGCTGTATATTCACTTCAAGAAGAATTTCAGATCTAGATGTTAGAGAAGTGAGTTGTTGCTTGATTAAAGATGAACTGGGGGAGAATCCGTGGAGGCAAAATTGGGTAGTACAGGAAAATAGAGAATGTGTACTAAGGAGTATATAGAGAAACTTTCATTGTTATTGGACTGGGTAAGACTTGTATATATTTGTCAACTAAGGAGAAGAAACTAGTGAAGAGGGATGAGAGGGAAGAAATATTATGGAAGCTATAGATATTTTTAATTATGCCTTCCCAAGATTATAAGCTTTGCAAATAGATACTCATTACCGAACTATTTTTCAGTGGAAATTTATTCTTTTTTGTCATATTTTCCCAGATTTATCAGAAAGTTTTAAGAGAAGTGACTAGTTTTAATAAAAGTGACAGAGGGAAATATCCATTCTAAAATTTAATATTAAAAACAGAATTGGGGTGGGGGTTGTGGTACAGTTGTCAGAGCGCTTGTCTAGCAGGTTGAGGTACTGGGTTTGGTCCTTAGCACCACATAACAAATAAAATAAAGGCATTGTGTCCATCTACAACTATGAAAAAAAAATTTAAAGAAAAAACAGAATAGGCCTTACTTAATAACAGGCGTAGATACAAATGTTAACAGGTGATGAGCTCATTTGTAAATTGAACAAAACTTTTTAAGTGACTTTAAGAATTAATATATAGGGTAATTATAATAGTTATTTTTTCTTTTTTCTCTAAGAATCAAGTTTTTTTTTTTTTCCATTTAAACAGTTTCTTTACATTTTGCTTCTTCACAAAAATAAACATTACAGTTTTCTGAGAACTAGTGCTGTAGCACAGAATCAGTCCTTTTATATTTTCTGGCACCATAGCTAACCTAACCAAGTTTGGTTTTGAAGAAAATTTCTAATGATTTCGTTTTTGTTTTCCATTCTAAGACAAATCCCTAGGATATAGAAAATAGGTGAAGGAAGATGGTGTAATCATGTGTGTTACATTCATGTTAGCTCATCTACTAATCAGAGAACCTTTCTCCCAACTTTATTTTCTGGACCTTAACTTACTTCCAAACCACAAGGTATCTCTTACAACTGTGACCATTACAACAGAAATAAATGAAAAATATTTCCCATAGAAGGCATGGGTAAACTTGTGATTAATTAAGTATGCTGTGCGTTTGAGGGAATAAAATTTTCATTACTATTTATTGTTAAAATATTTTTCACAATTATTCAGACTGCTTATTTCTTGTTCTCTAGGATACCGAGAGTGTAGTACTGAAGAATTTCGTTGTGCTGATGGGCGATGTCTTTTAAACACTCAGTGGCAATGTGATGGGGACTTTGACTGTCCTGACCATTCTGATGAAGCACCTTTAAATCCAAAGTGTAGAAGTGCAGGTACAAAAATATATAATGCTATGTTTATTCCAAAGGTTATTCTTAATGGCAGAACTATGAGTGATTATCTATCTAGTATAGTATTCAATGAAAGAAAATTTAAATTATTAAGCATGTGATATCTCTAGTGATACCATATAGGATCCTAGTAACCAACTACATTCTGAGGCTGTTTTAAAATTTAAATATATGCTCAAACTATGAAGATTTGAGGCAATGATTCTCATGGATACATACCCTATCCCCTTGCCCTCCAAAATGAATATTTAAAAAGAATTTATATGAATGTAGTTTTCCTACATGGACCTATTTTGAAAATTCAAATATATAAGTGTTCTGGATTTAATGAAGTTATCATATTTTTCAACAGTACTTATAAACTTGCACATTATGAGTCAATTAAAAAATTTGAGGGCTGGGGTTGTAGCTCAGTGGTAGGTCACTCGCCTAGCACATGTGAGGCCCTGGGTTCAATCCTCAGCACCACATAAAAATAACTACATAAATAAATAAATGTATACAAAAATTTGAAAATTCAAATCATTAAAAATATTTACTGAGAAGTAGTTTATTATTCACACCTAGACAAAATGAAATAAGTTGCATGTCATTTGCACAGAAATGTAAACATATTAGCCACTCTTCCCTATTACTATTCTAAAGATGAATATATAGCCATATATTTTAGAATAAACTTTAATTAATAAACAATTTTTTCATGAAGTTTATATGTTAATAGACTTCTTTATACATGTATGATAAGAGAAATAATGCCCAAGTCATCTGGTTATGAGTAACTGCAAAATTTGAGCTCCTTTCCATCGCTATATTTGGAACAACTATCATTCACCATCAATGTCCTTTTTTATGCCCTGACTTAAAATGTCAATGTTATATATTCTGGAAGAAAAAGTATTTAGAAATGTCTACCTATTCTATATTCTTAATTTTTAGAGACATAATTTCTCAGAGATCTATAGCTTGAGGGAAATGTCAAACTATCATTATGCTTTTGAACTCATTCTTCACAATTCAAATGAGACAGATAGTCCATTAGTTTTATCGTAGGTGCTTATTTTGATTGCTAATTTTCATAGTAAAGCAACATTTTCAGTATGTGTGAAACATCAGCATACAGTTTGCCCTTGGTTTTCCACATTTTATGTATAAAATATTTCACTGACTATAGAGTATTTTAAGTGTAAATATATTTATTATAATTTGACAGATAAGTTATTATATTTGTGAATATTTTCACCAACTATAGTATAAAAAAGGCATGCCCTTTATGTTCCATTTGTTTTATTTTCTTTTTCCAGAACAGTCATGCAACAGTTCATTTTTTATGTGCAAAAATGGCAGGTGCATTCCCAGCGGAGGTCTTTGTGACAATAAGGATGACTGTGGCGATGGTTCAGATGAGAGAAACTGCCATATAAATGAATGTTTGAGTAAGAAAGTCAGTGGATGTTCTCAGGATTGTCAGGACCTGCCTGTAAGTTACAAGGTAGGTAATTATCAAAAATAGCAACTTATGTGGTACTTTAGATTTGAGATAATGAAAACTAGTCTAATATAATTGTAAACCTTAAAAGCCATTATAATATTACTAGGTAAAACTATTTACAAAATGAGTGTTTATAAAAGAAAACATCATAATAGTGTGGTGTAAAAGTTGTGAGAATATAGTTAAAAAGACAAAAGAATAAAAAATAGTTTTCAATATATTCAGAACATAAAGAAAGAAAAGACAAGGGAAGACTCTGCTCAGGGAAGATACAATGATACTAGCTGTATAATTTTATATGCAACTCTTAACTTCTTATTTCTGCCCTTCTTTTACCCCTGTACATCTTTGAAGGGTAATGGTCTAATCATTTATTTAATGTAATACCAGAGCACCACATTTTTTATTATTATAAGCAAGAAGCAAAAACTAGAAAACATGAGCTATTATTTTTGAGTGCAGTTACACTAAAAAAAAAAAAAAGAAAGAAAGAAAAGAAAAAACAAATCATGCCTAATAGCATAATTGCTTTCTGTCTGTACCATTTCCCTAAAGAGGGTGATTCACTGGCAAAATTGAGAGGAAGAAATAGCTTCTAAAAACAACTTTTTTTCAGGATGTTGAACTAGTGTATTAAACTAACACAATATTGAAATATAAATTTGTGGGTTAGGTTAAAATTAATTATGTAGATATAGAGAAGAACTCATTAAGAGAAATCCATTCATAGACTTGGGTATAACTCAGCTAGGTACCTGCTTAGCATGTGCAAGGCCCAGGATTTACTCCCCAGTACCACTTTTTTTTTTTTAAGTGAGTTATTTGAAAATTTTTTCTTTCTTTTTTAACTAAGTAGAATTTCTATATAAATAAGTGATAGCACAGAACTTATATAAAATGCGAAACAATGTACTTCTTATGTAGATATTTACTTGAGTTTGATTCTGTTTTACTGAGTTCTGTACCCTTCAGAACTCACATAGGATACTGTGTACATTTATGAACATGATATTTTGTCAAAAGGATCTGGAGCACAGGTCTTTGGAAGAAGTATGGCTAAAGCAAAAATGACTTGCTAGCTGTATTTAAATATATGAAGTTCCAGAACAGAAAGCATATCAAGTCTGAGTTGTTTCAGATATTAGAATTAGGGGTTTGAAGTTAGATTATGTTCAACATAAAGAAGAATTTTCTAAAATTAGAACTTTTTACATTGGAATGAGCTGTTGTACATGCATCATCTCTAGAAGTATTTCTGCAGTGGTTAAATGAACTTCTTAAAACAATGCTAGAGATAAAGAATGTGTGTGAGACCAAACTGCTTTCCCTGCCAGTCCTAATATTCTATGACAAGCCAGTTCTATATAATGGCAAATTTAGCTGAACAACCAATTTGCTATTTTAGGTCTCAGACCTTCTGGTATTATGATTAACTTAACCGCTTCAATAAAGATTGTACTAAATATCCGAATGGGATCCTAATTATAATAAGTTATACTCCATGTTTGTATAATATTTCAAAATACACTTTACTACCATGTATACCTAAAAAGAACAAATAAACTAATAAAAAATGTTTACACCATATAAAGGTCTAAACTACAAGCTACAATAATCCTTCCCTTTTGCTGGTAGTACACTCATTGTAAGAAAAAATATATATATATATGTTTTTACTTAAACAATATCTTTATTTATTTATTTTTTTATGTGGTGCGGAGGATCAAACCTAGTGCCTCACGCATGCTAGGCAAGCACTCTATCTCTGAGCCACAACTCCAGCCCAAGAAACCTATAATTAAGTTTTTAGACACAGTATTTTATTAAGAAGTAGTTGAATTTACAGGACTAAAACATGCATGCACTCATTCACAAATACTATTATTGGAAGAAGGAAACAAACCAAATGAGCCAGGACAGTTCTTAATAGAGTAGGCATCAGATAATTAATTTTGGCAGTAAATAATATATTAAAATCCAAGGGAGCAGGAAAAAATTACTTACATAGATATGTTTCATGATTGTTATAGAATTACTACAGATAACTAGTTACAATTTTAAGTCAACAGGGTTATGAAGAATTCAGTAGTTCTATTGCATAAATGTCCATTCTATATGACAAATTTCAAAGTATAGCTCTAGTTTTTTGTGTATGAATTTATTGTCTGTCATAACAATCATGGTAGTGAAACATCAAATTTATAGAATATAAAATGGATACTTTGTGACATGACATTAAAAATTAGATTTTTACTTAAAATTAAAACTTATAGATACTTAGTGCATAGAAATACCATATTTGGAAAATTATTTTTGGTAGAAGAAAATATCATCCAGAAAAGCATATTAAGTCATATTTTTTAATTACTTGAAAGATTCCTTACAAAGAAATGAGTGTTTATTGTATCAGCATATACTTTCTCTTCTCGAAAGGGTTCATACAATCAAGTGCCAATTCTAGCTGAAATTGACAAAACTGTTTAATCATTCCAAAATGTGTGTATATGAAACCTGAAGAAATGCTGTAAATAATATTCTTAAGTATGTGCATGCATATCAAAACTAATGAATTTTAAAAAACTGTCATATTGGAAGAAGCAAGACTAATGCAAAAATTTACAATGGATAACAGAACCATAAATAAAAGTTTTAAACAAAGGATCAAACCTAATATTTAACATATTTGTGTGTATGTGCATGTGTGTGTGTGTGTGTGTGTGTGTGTGTGTGTATGGCAATTTTTCAATAGAAAATTGAATAAAAAGTCTACATACAACAAAATCCGTATAGCTTTGGGGGAAAAATATCAACTAATGGGTTTCTCTTTTTCAGGGAATAGGAAAAACTATTCTGTAACCTATTTCTCTTTGCAATATCAGCAGAACATGACAAGAAGTCATACTCTCAATTCTGCAGTAAAATGAAAATTGTCGTCAAAAGCAAAACTTAGATCTTGGGACTGTGAAAATTTGAGTATTTGCTGTAAAACAAACAATACGTCTACCTACTTAAGAGGGACTAAAATATTTAGCTAAAGTATGGATCTTAGTTTGATGGGAAAATAATTTATCATATAAATATAAGTGTACTTTTGGTAGGGAAAAAGATTCAATGTATACATCAGAAATAAAATAATTCATATTTGCAAATATCACTTAAAAAGTAGCACATGATTTTTTCTAAAAGCAATAGGAAAAGTTTGAGTAGCTATTTTTTTTCTAGTTGCTGTATTTTTCTATAAAAATAACATAAATCTGAAAAATATGAAATAATTCTGGGTGGTAAGAAAAACTAAGAAGACATTGAGTCTAAATATTATTTCATAATAATTGTGAAGGTAAAATATTTTACACTACTATTTTTCTATTAAATATAGACAAATCTCATATCTTTTTAACTTTGAAAATGGAAATGATTATTATTCTAGTTGAATTTCTTATAGACAGATGCCTTTTGATAATTTGGGAGGAAAAATGTTTTTAAGATAAGGTAAATGGCTTGGGGACATAATTATCATTTTTAAATGCCTCTCCTTCAAAAACAAGAATTTATAGTTTACTATAAACCTAAACTTGTTTGTATAGAATTGTATATTGTAATAACTTTAACCAATTTTACTTTCAATAAATTTATTTCCTGTAAATTTGTTTTATTGAAGCCATCTATTTGGTGTAGTACTTCTATGGATATAGGCATTCAAAGCAATTTTCAACCCTTATTGAAATTAAGATGTGTTTTCTTTTTATAATGTTGAGAGGAATTCAACACATTCTATGGTATTTATTTCACTTGTCCTTATTGCCCCTTAATCCAACACTGTTCTGTGTCTATCCGACTTCTGGCTTCCTGGCCACATGATCATATGATGTAATTTCCAGGACTTTCCAGTAATCACTGGAAAGATTTCTCATTTAAAAAAAGTATATATTTGTTCTTATTAATGTATACAATTTGCCAATTTAACTGTTTTCAAGTGTACAGCTCAGTGGCTTTAAGCATTTTATTTTATTTGGCCAAAGAATAAGCACGAGTTCCTTGTGGCTCCCTAGTACATGTTGCCAGCATGGGTCTTCTCAAAGAGAATAAAATTGCCACCAATTTAGATTCAATGGGGCAAGGTAGGGAAAATGCTGTGGCTTTTACCTTTTCTTTGCTGGCTTTGCCAGTGGGTTCTAGAACTTTAAATAATCCATTGTAATTGATGAGTGTTATTAGATTATTGCAGATGTAAATTGTTAAAGTGGAAGTGCTGAGAGCTTAAAGGGCTTCAACCTTATAAAAGTTCTCAGGAGAAAGGTATTGTTTTTCTTTGGGACACATTCAGATAAAGTTGATGTGGTCTTTTTGCTTCCCTCAATATAATGAACATTTTTCTTATATAAAAACTTGTATCCCTTAATTAATCAGTAGTTGATTATTTAATAATGTGGACATATATCACTCTAATAT